>NW_019396767.1:4736-24907 GCF_000591075.1 Eurytemora carolleeae | reverse complement strand
GGGACCCCAGGGAAGGTTTATGAATGATCAAAATTTCAAATATTTGTCTCCATCAAAATTCGATCTTCATTAAATTTTTGAAAATTTTGAAAATCCACGAAATTTTTGTGAAAATCCGCGAATTATTTTTGTTTTGTTTTACGATGTACACAAAGAGAACATGTTCACAATTAATTTAAAAGATGGGCGCGAAGCGCCCTCTAAGGCTAGTTAATCTAAATAGCACCATGGGCAATTTACAATGGTACTTTTAAACTCATTATTGGATTTACGTTGAGGAAGACATCGTAGTTTTTCTTAATTCCTTCCTTATTTCTGTAGCATAAATCCACACGTTTCTTGCATTAGAAAACAGCAAAAATAAATAATTATGTTAAAGTAGATAAACAAGGATAACGGACAAAGGTTTACAGGGTACGGTTGTGGATGACAAATGTCTCATTTTCAAGTCTCTTTTATAAAAAGAACATGTTTGTAATTAGGGGAGATAGGTTTCCTCCGTAGCACTTGAAGTTAATGTTTCCCTTGAGTAAAGAACCTTGTTTCTTTAATTAGTTTTTACAACTAATCACCTTCATTTCAAGTATTTTATCTCAAGTAAAATTAGATTTTTACATTTTTAATCAAATAAGGTTTAAGTCAAGGGGAGATTAAGAACTTTTTTAGGTGAAAGAATTCAAAAGGATTACTCGCCTCAATCTCTAATTTTATAATCCTTATATCTTTGCAATCTGATGTCGTAGACCATATGATATTTTAAGTTATGAAGTCTGCCAGAAAAAATAGTTTGAAAGTTTGAAATATTGCAGGTTATACAGATATATATATTTTATATATTTGCCAAAATTCTAAAATATTGAATAAATAATGGGGGCGTGGACGGGGGGGACCTGATGTGCAGCCCCCCCCCCCTACAGAATAAATCCTGTATACGCCCCTGAGCACACTCTCAAGAATACATTTGTCCCTCTCAAGGATCCTTTCTTTACAGTTGTAATCTACATATTCAAACTGATCCTTCACAAAACTTTATTTTATATTCATATCTAACTTTTTATTTTCATTTTTAGAGTTGGAAACTTTTAGTTCTTACTCTAAACTCGATATATCTTACAGGCAATGTTGACGTAGTTTCATGCGTCGACCCTTTAATTAAAAGTTGGATGATCATTACAACGCTACACTTTAAACGTTGTCTGTGTAAATGATAAAATAAATCCATTTTTCTACATGATCTGATATAACTTTACATTACGCTTTCTACAGAGTATCCCACAAAACATGACATTTCATAAATAGTTATTTTTAGTTAAACAAATATTTTGCTTAATAAGATTTTACTTTGAAATCAATTTTAATATAACATGACTCCCATATAATATTTTTATTGATCTTTGGTATCAAACAACTTGACAAATAATGGAGAAAAAAAATTCTAAACTATTCACCAACTGTCATGTTTCGTGGGACACCTTGTATTAGAAGTGAATAGCTGTTGTATGCACCAGAGGACAACTCTTCTTCTTCTTCAAAACTATTTGTTAGCTAAAGCGTGATTTAAACACAATTTGTTAGCTAAAGCGTGATTTAAACACAATTTGTTAGCTAAAGCGTGATTTAAACACAATTTGTTAGCTAAAGCGTGATTTATACACAATTTGGAACGTCCACAACAGCGCGGAAAGCTTTTCACAACAATATATTTATAAAAATAAATTAAAATTTCTACAACAGTAGAAAATAACATTTTGCGTTAAGAAAATAAATATGTTCTACAGTAGTAGAAAAAGCTTTTCGCATGAAGATGTTTTCTGCCTTAAATTAAAATGTTCCAATAAAAAAATAGCAAAATAGAAAAATTGAAAAAAAATAAACACTCATTAAGATCAAAATAATATGACATGTCAAAGAAATACCTCCATGAACTTCAGAGCTCTGACAAGATATAAGACAAAAACAACAAAAATAAATTTTAATTCAGAAACTAAGAAGTTTGAATTTTTTAATACCTGACCGCTTTTCCCTATGAATTTATGAAAGGCGGGGGAAAATCGCATCTTAGATAAATTTTAAGCTATTCGCATTGAGACCATGAAGTAAAAATTTGTATACATAAAAAAGAACTAGCTTCAGAGATCTAATGATTCTATAATTAAGGACTTATTTCACAGAGAATAAGTAGTTATGTCTAGTTTCAGATGTGCTTTTTCACTTTGGTGTATTAGGTTTGTTTTAAAGAAAATGAATCTATTCAAAGGACGTAAGTTTAGAATCAATAACTCATTTCCAAAATTTAACCCCACCCTATCTTAACTTTAATCAGACAAAGTATCGTTGTGAATCTTGAATGTAACTCCATGTACAGTCCCATTCATGGAAACTTAAGGATTTCTAAATTTGTCCATATTAGTTTAGATAAAATTATCTCATTGCTAAAATATAGAATTCTGATGTTTAGAATTGGTTTATTTGGTGATCAGTAAAGTTTGCATTTCTTCGGAGCTTTCCCGGACCTAACATAGATCGTTTTGTTTTTACAAAAGTTTTGGGGTCACATCTTTTTTTTAAAAGTTAAACGGTATTTTAGATATCTGCTGCTCCATCCCTGCATAGAGCTAGGAGCAGTCCTGGATCCAAACCTCGTTCTCAGCTTCTCGAGGGGTTCAGGTAATTCATGTTTTAAACCAAGGAGATATGAAATAGGAGGGAGATACATCTGACGCGACCCCTATCTCCCCGCCCCTCCTATCCTAGGTTCCATCCATTGATTACTCCTAATCAGACCTGAAACCCTGTTTCAGGATTAATTAAGATAAATTAGGACAGAAGCAAAGACATGAATGTATAAACTACAAGTCTAATTATAACTAGAGATGTGCATTTACTTGGTTCGTTTTTGGGTCGTTTATTCCTTATTTTTTCTCTCAGAGTCAAAATTTGACAAAGTGTAAGAAAACTTTTAATTCTGTACATTTGTTTTTCTTACACTTTGTCAAATTTTAACTCTGACAGAATATTTATGCCAGAAACGGACCAATAACGATGCAAAAACAATAGCATTGTAACGATAGTTTAATGGATCGTTTGACCATTTTTCCTATTTTAGGATAAAAATTTCGGAAAAAAATACTAGAAAAAAAACTGCTAAACTACTAAACTACTAAACTACTAAACTACTAAACTACTAAACTACTAAACTACTAAACTACTAAACTACTAAACTACTAAACTACTAAACACGAGAAAGGAGATGAGGGTTGGGGTATGGTACACTATATGTGCGCTTTAATATCTGTTGTTGCATTAAACGTGCGGGGTCGTCTCTGAACTGGGTAGTCTGACTGGACAGTACAACGGACTGCATATACAGTACGTGTTGTACCGGCAAGGATCATGGAAATTTTAAACTGAAGTGAACTTGCAATAGCTTTGTTTTTAATATCTAAACTTTTGAGACTAGCTTTTTTAGGAAACTAACTGGAGGAGGAGGTGTTTATAAATTCTGTTTACATCCCCCACACCATACACTACACAACAGTTAACTATACTTCACTTCCAAATTCATTTCAACATTTATCTATCTATCTATTCATCTTCTTTTTTCTATTTTTTATTTCAACTGTGAAAATGAGAAGACGACAGTAAAGCCATAATTCAGCGTATTGTTTAAAAAATATTTTATATTTTAAGGAATATTGATATTTACTTGTTATTTAATTTCTTTTATTATAATAAATTTAATTAAAACATTTTTATATATTTTAGGTTTATACTATACAAGATGTTTCATGCCTGGCAGCTATCATCAGTAGATTATATTTACTATTATTATTATTGTTGGCCAAACGGCTGGACAAAATTATCCCTACTAAAAGATTCCACGGGCAACGCCGGGCACTTTAGCTAGTATAATATATATGAGACACCGTTTCCAGCAATATTCTATCTTAATATACCTTCTTTTTTTTAAGAAGAAAGGTAAAGGCAGATAGTTATATCTTTATCTATTTATATTTCGTTCCGTATATTTAGACATCTATTTCTAAATCCTTCTATCTATCATTTCTAACACTTTCTATCTATTTCCATCACTTTCCATCAATTTCCAACTCCGTCTATCTATAAATATTTTTATTTATGCATTGAAATCTATTTTTATTTTTTTACAAAGAATTTCATGAGACCAGAAAGTGTTTATGTTGCAGTTCCACTATTATTCTTAATTCATTCCTTAAACGTTTTTTTCAAATTTTTTTTTATCTAAATAACACAATATGTATATCGAATATTATAATTTTTTTCTCACTCCTTTAGTTTAATATCAAATTACATAAACTGTTTTCTGCAGTATTAATTACAACATACAGATATTGACAAAACATAAGTACTCTAAATCAATTCAGACATCAATAAACCTTAAATGCTTAATGTACAGACAGTACATTAAAGTATATATCTTGTTAAAAGAAAACATGATTTTTAGTCCCACTAAAACCCAGCAATTTTGTGACATAACCTCATAGCCTAAAATTAAAATTTATGTTTTTTTTTTTTTAGGAATAACAGATGTCCTTTAGTTTCCCTGCAAGATATAACAAACCACTGCATAGGTAAAATATCTTTTTTTTAAAGAAAACTTTATAAGCAGTAAAATAAAAAGTTTTCACACATGGATCATGTAAATTTTTAAAAGGTAAAAAAACGCTTGCAATTAAAAACATTAAAGAAACTTCAGTAACCTTTCAATCTCCATTGATAGAGTAAAATTTTATATTCTCATTTTGGATTTTGAAATCTCACTACCGCCAATACCACAGTTTGAAAATAAAAGTTAAAATTTTTTCATTAATCTCACTACCTTAGAACTTGACACTATATACTTTTATTTTATAAAACTGGGGCATTTTATACCTACAGTGGTGGACTAGGGTCTATTTGAATTCGAACCGGACTGACCCTCACCGGCCTTTGTAACGCCGAGGCAAATACCGCTCCGCCCCTATCCTATGTCGACCTGATGGCGCGGCTAGACTTTTTACAGTACCCGGCCTATAATTTTCCTATTTAACATACATACACCACTGGCATAGTTTAGTGTGGCATTGGAAGTACGGACTAAGATAACGGGAAGTAGGAGTTCCATTCCCAATTGCTCAAAAATAGAGAATAACTTGATATGTAGCTGGCTAACTTATCTGTGCAAATTCAAAGCTTATCTTGTTGCTTGCCACAATTATTTTCCAGCGCCTTTAGTTGCAAACTTTATCCGTAAATTGTGTACAAGTCCTAAAAAAATCATTTAGTAATAAATATTAAGTGAGAGGAAAGGTTCAAATTTTTAATTGAAAATGTTCTTAAAAATATATTCATAATGTTTTTAAGAGAAAAAAGAAGGGACGGGCAAGTTGTAAAACCATAGAAAACCTGGTGGGATTCAATGGAAACTTTCTTATTTAAATCAATTGAAAAGATTTTAGAGCAGCGGGATTCGATGAAAATTGTTGCATACCAAAAAAACAGATTTTGATAAAGGAATGTGCAATTTCTCAACGGCTAGTTTTCTGATAATCAACATAGAAACCTATATTTTATTATTATTATTCAAATCAATTTTTAACAAAATTTGTCCAAATTTTCCTCAAATGTAAAGTAGTTGAACTGAGTATGCAGTGTTATGAATACATGGCTATGAATCCTAAAGAATTTGTCCACAACACTGCATACTCAGTTTAACTACCTTACATAGCCGGTCTGTCCCTTTAAATAAAAAGTTTTTGCGCAAAGAGAACATACATAAAAGGGAGGGAGGGCAGTGTTTTAGAGTGGAACCCGCGTCAAAATTTCTAACTCTTAATGTTCAAAACTTAAAAAAATATTTATAGTGAAAAAATATGAGGCAGTAAAAAATATATTGAGCTTGAAAGGACTGTAAACGTTATTTCAAGTGACCCTTTATGCAAAGATCGCAATGGCCGATTCACAATTGTATCTTTGGAAGCGTTGTCTGATCAAGTTTAAATTATATATCCAAGTTTATAATATGAACAACTGTTTTTTTTTCAATTTTGGGTTCCCCACAAAGTACATTAAGTACTTGCACATTTCTATGGAAAACATATAGGAATCATCAGAAGTTTTAAATCTACTTAAACCTAGAAAATGACAATATCTTCCACATTATTGATCTGATGAAGGTTTCAAGGGAACCGTTGTGAATCAGGCATCTTCAACTTTACATGGTTCGGAGGGTCATTTCAAACTAAGTTTAGATTCCCATTAACAATGGATAGATTTGGAAACTATAATAATATTTAGGAAGTGGAAAGTGGTCTAAAAGGGTTGATGTTGGATGTATTTGGAAACTATGATAATATTTAGGAAGTGGAAAGTGGTCTAAGAGGTTAATGTTGGATGTATTTGGAAACTATGATAATATTTAGGAAGTGGAAAGTGGTCTAAAAGGGTTGATGTTGAATATATTCGGAAACTATGAAAATATTTAGGAAGTGGAAAGTGGTCTAAAGGGATTGATGTTGGATGTATTTGGAAACTATGAAAATATTTAGGAAGTGGAAAGTGATCTAAAGGGATTTATGTTGAATATATTCGGAAACTATGAAAATATTTAGGAAGTGGAAAGTGGTCTAAAGGGATTGATGTTGAATGTATTTGGAAACTATGATAATATTTAGGAGAAAATATTTAGGAAGTGGAAAGTGGTCTAAAGGAGTTGATGTTGAATATATTCGGAAACTATAATAATATTTAGGAAGTGGAAAGTGGTCTAAAAGGGTTGATGTTGGATGTATTTGGAAACTATGTTGTTCAGAAACTTCTAGAATTTGGAGCAGATGAAATCAAGCAGGAAATCCAAGCAAAGGTAAACTGGAAAAAAATATTTTTGCAACAATAAGTTAAATTTAAAATCAATAATATTTTAACTTTTGTTGTGAATGTAATAAAATTGAATTGAATACTGTTGATTAACTTGATACTGTTTAATTAATTCACCATGTTAAGATTAATTTAATAGTTAATTTGACCTTAATTATTAATAAATTAATTGTTAATTCTGTTCCTCGAATCTTTGCTTTATAACAGATTCAATTTCTGCTTGTTTCTATTAGCGTTATTTTTTTTCTTAAAAAAACTCTGGTAACAAAAGGAATATTAAAAAAAACTGTTAACCCTTTAATCTAAACAAAGGCATTTTCCCAAGAAAAAACTTCCCAAGGGTATTTTTCCGAGTGGTGACTTCCCAAATTTTTGATTTCCTAAGCGACAACTCCCCAAGTCTGTCCTAACCGCAGCGCTGGGCTCCCTAGACTGTTCCGGCTTCCAGCTATCGGCCCCCTAGCCCATCCTAGCCGCAACGCTCAGTCCTCTAACCTAACCTTAAATGTATATTTGGGAAGTTGCCGCTTGGGAAATTTCACATTTGGGAAAATGCCACTTGGAAAATTGTCTCTTGGGAAGTCTCCCTTGGGAAAATCCCTCTGGGAAGGTACCTCACACCTTCTTTTGGAACCTTAACAAATTAAGACTATATGAAACATTTAAAAAGCATTTCAAAGTATTATAAATCACATAGTCATACAAACAGAGTTAATGAAATTTCTATAATGTTGTCTTTGGAAATTGTTTATTTTGCAATAAGGGTTTCTCCTTAAAGTGCCTTCCGCATTTTTGCTTCAGAATCAATGGTGAAAATTGTCAGAATTAATCACTTTAAGCTTGCCAACAACGACTTATTCCAGATTATTTATATTATAAATGTTTGAATTGGGTACTGTTGTGCAGATCAGAGGTGCCCTTCTTTAAATATATTGTCATGTCACTTGAAATTACAAAGATAGTTTTTTAAAAGTATAATTGACAGTTTACAACCAAGTTAAAACTGAAGAAAACATACAAACCTAAACGGACAAACATTAGGTCCCGACTTTGTTTTCAGAAAAGTTGATGTTTACACTGTGAAGTTTCCCCCCTATACACTATACTTGTTACGGACAAAGGGTTTCACCGACCCAAGGATGAAAACTTTATAATCAGTTACTTGTGTCAATAAACAAGCATAATGTTTGTAAATACAAAAATAACAGATAAAGGGTGTCACACATCATATTGAATCGTGCATTGGGAATATGACAGAAAACTTAATATTTGCTAAATCTGATAAAAATCATTTTTCAAAAGTACGTATTCTGTACGTTTACTGTACGCATTCTGTACGTTTACTGTACGTTTACGGTACGTATTCTGTCCGTATTCTGTACGTTTACTGTACGTATTCTGTACGTTTACTGTACGCATTCTGCACGTTTACTGTACACATTCTGTACTTTTACTGTACGTATTCTGTACGTTTACTGTACGCATTCTGTTTGTTTACTGTACGTATTCTCTGCGTATTCTGCGTAATCTGCACGTATTCTGCGCGTATTCTGTACCTATTTTGAATTTTGAACGATAGATTGAAGTTAATTATCTGTGTTGATTCCATTATTCCAGGATAAAACTTTGATTTTTCAACATTTAAACATTTTGGCACTTTCATAATCACAGTGCCATCAAGATGCAAAAATATTTAAAACGGATTATAGAGTATTTTGGAAGGAAAATATTAAATCCGTAGTTCAGAAAACCAACGTTGCTGGGACAATTGGAAACGTGCGTCTATTTCCAAATACTCCCTTTAAAGGGACTGTAAGCGTAATTTAAGAAACCCTCAGGCCTCAATATGCAAAGTGGCGATGTCCGATTCTAAACGTTGTATTTGAAACCTCTGATCAAAAATGTGGAAGATATTGTCGTTTTCTCTGGAGTCAAAAGTATTCGTTTAAATAGTTTATACTAATAATTCCTATAATGATTTTGTTCCGTAGAAATGCGCAAGTCACTTGAATAGATAAACCCCAATAAACATAAATTTTCCAAATTATAGGCATTAAAATTTAACTCATACATAATTTTGGTTGTAACTGTTAAAAAATGTAATGTAGCTCAGCATTTTAAATATTTTATTAAAATTTTGTTTTCCCCAAAAAGTAAACTATAGTGATCGTAGGCAGTAAATTAAAAAAGTAAACTATCAATTTTGGGCATTATCTATAAATATGATTTGATACATATTGATAAAGTTATATAAAGAAAATAGATTTTTCAAATAGTAAATAAAGTTTTTGATATAAAGAAAAATGGGTTCTACTATTTTTTAATAATTCGATATAAGTAATAACTAACTCTTTTCAAACTAAATTTTTATTAAATCTTTAAAAAATATTAATGCTGTCTTTCTTTGGTGGTAAATACGGTGGTAGGCGAATATACCAATGTAATGAAGACGACTTTTTAAAGTTTTCTTCGGATAACAAATTTAGTAATCAAAGAGAAGCTTTTTAAATGAGACTTCTCTTTGTTTCCATTTTTGTGTATCCATGCTATTCAAAAGCTTGATATGAATCAAAATTGAAATCCAAAGTCGTTTTCATTATATTGATTTAATCGCCTACAATTGTACTTAAAATTTCAATTTGCACATTTTCGTTAAAAATTTCTGATTTTTACAATATCTTTTTGTAGGATGCTTTTATTTGGTATATTTACTATAAATTTATCTTGACAAAACTTTCCTAATTCCTTCAAAAAATATCTTTCTATTATTGAAGTAACGTTCCCTTTAATTAGCCGAGTAATTCTACAGAATTATTTAGAGAAATACAAAATTACATTTAATGGACCGAGATCATTGGTATCAATTAGAGACTCGATCTTTGGATATTTAGAGAAACACACCGAGAAATATGTATAAATATATAACCTTCATGAAGCGTTATAACTTATAATGCATTCTGCAATTTTCACCATGCAAAAAAGGAATTTGAAAAAAATCCTTTTTTACAGTGAGATCCGGAAAACATTCTGATCCTCTTTGAGATTTAACTTTTAAAGAAAAAAGTGCGAGGAACAATATTTTGAGATGTATCAGTTAAAAACTGGCAATTTCAAAATCCTTTCTTAAGTGAAAGAAAAATAAAAAAGACGACATTTACTCTACAGTTTTAAGATTTAAACATTGTATACAATGATAACCAGAAAACTGTAGAATAGGAAGACGACATTAAAGCAAGACTGAAATACATTTGATAATGTTACAAAGCAAAAAGCATCAATAGTGAGTTCTTAAACCACGTATTAAGTGAAATTGATTTGATTACACTGCACAATTGCGGAGTCCCATGTGTATTGGACTATTCAAAGTCATAAATTGAGTCTAAAAGACGACTTCTTCTTCCAGAGAGTTCTGGTTTTCACTGTATTTGTAAGTTCGTTTGAAAGGAATTGAGTCTTTGACACAGACTCAATTTTTCTAATCCCAATATCTTGGCAACCTGGTGGTGTATATCTTTAATAATTCAAGCTTAGATAAGTAGATATAACAGAATTCACGCTTTGAGTTGCAATTATATAGGCATTAGAAAATCAGAGTTATATATTTGTTTTGAAATGAAACCCTGCATTAATATTACAAAATATCTATATTTATGATAAAACTGTTTAAATTGATCAACTTCTCTATCATCATGTATGATCAAAGATAAACAAATCGGCCAGCTGTATTCTGAAATTCGTTGATAAAAACATCAGCAAGTAAAACTTAGTTCTTAGAAACTTAAACATTTTTTTCTGTTTAGTATTGACATGGACATTTTCAACCCGCTTAAAGGGACGTAATTTCAATTCCATGTCTTAAAGGGACGTAATTTTAATTCCATGTCTTAAAGGGACGTAATTTCAATTCCATGTCTTAAAGGGGCGTAATTTCAATTCCATGTCTTAAAGGGACGTAATTTCAAGTCCATGTCTTTAAGGAACGTAATTTCAAGTCCATGTCTTAAAGGGACGTAATTTCAAGTACATGTCTTAAAGGGACGTAATTTCAAGTCAATGTCTTAAAGAGATGTAATTTCAAGTACATGTCTGACAGAAAATAAAGATTTTCATTCAAAATTTGGAAAACAGCGTTTTACATAAAATATTCGGAATTTTAGGAATTGTACAGTTTAAGAGGTTTACTGGTATCCTTTATTAGTAGAACTTTATTAGTACAGTTCCTTTTAACTTTTCGTAACCACTTGCGTACGTGGTTAAAGCAAAAGCTAAAGTCAGATAATATGTTTGTTGGTTGATAGGTATTATTCTTTGATGGATGAATCTGAATATAATATAAAGAAGATAATCAAATAATTATTATTCTACAGTAAATCTATTTGTATACGGATAATAAAGTGTATTGTATACTATATTCCCCAAGGAAAGGGGGGAGGAGAGAGGGAAGGGGGTGAAACAAAGTGGCTGTAAAAATAAATTAAAAATAAGCTTGTAATACAGTTAGTATCATTAAACACTACGAGGTGTTGGGGATATCTTCCATTTTTTAAAATCGCTTTAAAGCAAATGAAAAAGTATATTTTATCCAAACGAACGAAGACACACCTATTTTTCAAAACGAACGAGAAAAAAGATATAAAGTTTAAAAAAGTTGCCGATTGTTTCTATTTTAGTGATCGTTTTTGGCCAAATTTTCGAAAACTCTTGTTTTTTACTTAATGAACGATTTTTTCGAATAGACTGTTGAAAAAAACTATTGTTGTTTTACTGAATTTTTTTTGGAACGAACTAAAAAAACAATAGTTTTTTTCTGATCTAGCGATTTTGTGGAACAATCGATTTTACTTAACAGACGAACTCACTGAATAAACGATTTAATGGAACGATCGTTCAGTTAAAAAACGAACAAAATAAATGAAAAATGAACGAATTTAAATAAATGTTTACTAAACAACTGAAAAAAAACTAACGAATTATGGGTCTTTAACAAACGATGACCGAACGAATTTGAAACAAATACAAAAAAAACGTAATTTGAAGTAACCCTCCACGCAAAAAAATACATTGCCCGATTCACAATAGTACCCTTTAAACCTTTATCTGATAAGTAATGTGGAAGATATAGTCGTTTTTAAAAGGTTTAAAAGTGTTTAATTCTAATATTTCCAATATATTTTCTTGAAGTAGAAATGCATAAGTCACTTTTCTATAGACATCACAATTGAAAATAATCATTTTCAAAATTATAAACATTGATATCTAATTCATGCTGGATCAGACAAAGCTGGTTATGGGTACTATTGTGAATCGGACAGTGTCATCTTTTCATGGAGGGCAACACGAAAATACGCTTATTGTCTCTTTAAGACTAGTTTTCTTTTTTATAAAAAACTATTTCAAATTTTAGGTTTTGGAGAATCTTCTGACGTTATCATTTCACCAATATGGATGCCGAGTAGTACAGAAGATGATTTCTATATTCTCAACTCAAACAGCAGCTGATATTGTCAAGGTACGGTTAGATTAACTACAGCTTCACATACATACAGACTGCTTTCAGAAGTTGCATCAATTTTCAAGACTGGGTCGACTTAGTAGTGTCGCATTTATCTTTGCGAAAATTTCGCATTTTTTGTGAAAAAAAGCATGCTTGTTTGCAATTTTTCGCTAAATTGTCGCATATTTAGCGTGTTCTTTACGAAATTCCGCATCGTTCATTCATTTTCGCAAAAAATGTGAAATTTTGCGAAAAAGTTTGCGAAAAACGAAAGAAAATTTTTGCGAAATTTCGCATTATTTCGCCAAATTTTTCGTTCACTGGAAACCCTAATTCCTAGACAATAGACATGTACATTTAAAAACTATTAAATTGACATGTACATTGTAGATTTTAGAACTATTAAATAGACATGTACATTTTAGATCTATTAAATAGACATGTACATTTTAGAACTTTTAAATAGACATGTACATTTTAGAACTAATAAATTGGCAAAATTCTCATCGATCACTGTGAGTATTAACCACAAGAAAAGATACTTCAGAACAAGGTTGTAATGCAAGGAAAGTTATTTCAGAGGTGTGCGCATCTTTTGTACTGCAGTGTACTGTCTCTCGGCGGTATAATGTAAACACAAGACGGATGTCGAAGCCTGACATGGGATCCATCTTTCAAATAAAAAATTAATGAAATATTCTGGTCATAGGAAACTATTTTGGGAATTATCGAAATTTAATGCTTTTAACCTCCTCGGAAAATAAACAAACACTGATGTATCTATTCTTGTTTACAAATTCCGCCCAGGGAGAACTGGTTTCAAGATGTACGCTGAGTATACGCAACTCCAATTAACTTTCCTTGAATTACATGCCTTGCTTCAGAAACGACATGTATAGAATTTATTTTGTCTTCTTTCATGCATTTATAATGGTGTTTTTTTCTTTGCCAAATCAACTAATATTCTATTAAAAGACTGTATTTTGACAAAAATGATTCTACCTTTAAATAGTTAGTTTGAGAGATCAAACCAATCTAGGAAAAGGTCAAAATGCAAAATTACCAGTGCAACTTTGTGTCATCGTATCTTCTCTTGTTTAGATTTTACACTCAAGCAGGAAAAAGCTAATTTATTAGGTTAATACAATGGAAATTTAAAACTGATCTGTTTTTCCTTATGGATTGAAATCATTCTTTTATGTATCCAAAATTAAAAAGAGTGACGTTAAAAAAAGTTTCAACGTCGAAAAATGTATACACAAAAAAGCTACGCCCAACATTGCTTTTATGTCCCTCTGCTTTATTCATTTTGCAGGAATATAAATATGTAAACCAGAGTTTCTTTTAGGAACAATTAGTAATATTTTCCCTCATATAATATATGTAGTTTTCTTTAGAAATATTTATTAATTGAATTAATGATAAATAGAGGGGACATATATAGCAGAGTAATTATATTACGGGCAGACTATAGTTTGTTAAAAATACATATCTATCACATCAATAGAAAGAAACTTAAAAATATGTGAAAAGACAAAAACAGGTTTTAGTATCCATTATTCTTTGCAACTGCTTGAATGTTTTATTTTGCTGATATTTTTTGGAAAACCTAAGTTAAGAACTGAGGAGTAATGAATTAATTGAAAAAAAATTATTATTATTAATTTCAAGTAACCCTCCATGCAAAGAGGACAATGTCCTATTTACAACTGCACCCTTTAAACCTTTGTGTATTCATCGAGTACAGAGATCTGCTTGTGTAAACTTAACAAAAACTGATTATGTTCTTAAAAATTCCGGTGTCTGCTGTGTACAGCATAAATTTGAAACAGCTGATGCATTATACTAGCTTTCCATGAAAAAAATAGTCCTTTTAATGTGAAAAGCGATTTTCTAACATTCGAAAGCGTATATTTTTTTGTCACATTTCTTAGATATACGACAGCTTGCAAACAATGGGTTTAACAATTTAAAGCGTTTCAGTAGATTATTAAGGGCACATCCTTGACTCCAGTCAAAGTGTTGCAGGGTACCATTGTGAATTGGGGAAGCAACAATCTAATAACCTTCAGTTTTCTAGTATATTTTCCAAACAATACGAAATGTGCATCTCCGATACTCCTTAAACAGTATACCAAATAAATTGAAAAAATTGCTTATTAAATCCACAACAAATTCATTTTCACTCCGTTAATTCAGGCTAAGTGATTGTTTTAAATTACATTAGATTATTGTGGTTATAGCTCGTCTTGCTACATTATTTCGGAACATCTAAAAAAAAAAAAATTTCATTCCTTTGTTAAAAGCTTTTTTTTGGTAAATGAAAAACCATATTCAATAACAATCTTGAAGACAGTATTTAATAGCCCTGTAAATTGGTACACCTTGTGGACCATACCTAGGGATGTGCTTTCAGTTCATTTGTCGTTAATTTTTGCATATATATGTTCTTTTAGGGTTAAAATTTGGCATAATGTAAGCAAAGCAAATGTTTTCAAAATTGTTTATTTTAAACTTTTGCCTGTTTAACCCTATTGTCAATTTTGGCCCTAAAATCAGAAGATGTATTGAAAAAAACGACCATAAAAGGATGCGAAAGCGAACGTGTTGTTATAATAGTTTTTGGATTTTTTTGTTAAGGATAAATATATTGCAAAGATTACTAAAAGCATACTTTAAAAAATAGTACATAAGACACTTTCATAAAATGAAAAAAACTGATCTAAAGCGATTACCAACACTACCTGTACCAAATCCGATGATTTAAAAATACTTATTTTTTTTAACTGCAGAGACTAGATGATAAGCTAGTTGAGTGCATGAAGGAGCAGCATGGAAACCATGTGATACAGAAATGCGTAGAAAAGGTTGAGGAATCAGTTCTAGAAAATATCATTACAAAATCCACGGGAAAGGTAGGATCAGAGTTAAACTAATATTTACTAAACATCCAAAAAAATATCACTATTATAAAATCCCTAAAATATTCATTTTATCAAAATAAATTTAGGACAAAAACCATTTTCTCTATAATATATATTTTTGACTCTTGAAGTTCTGCAGAACAGCAAATACTTGTCCCAAATTCATGAATAGAAAAACAAGTGCAGTTTTTTTTCAATCGTTGAATTAATCTTTAATTCTGTTGAAATCTGTTAAATGTTTATTTAGATAATTGATATCAGCTGTGATCCGTACGGTTGCCGCGTCATTCAACGATTTCTAGAAAACGCAAACCTTCAGCAAAGACGACTAATTCTCAACGAAGTAAATCCAGCGATCTACAGTTTAATTCAGGTAATCTTTTTAAAAACACTCTCACTGTAATTTGAACTGAGGTAGAGAATGTTGGGGATCATATTTTGACCTTTTTTCTGGGGAAATATGTCTCACTAAATCAAGTTGTGTATACTCCTGCTGCGCGAAAAATGCAACACAATGTATCTCGATATTTCTGAAAAAGGGGTTTCATATGACACTTAAATCCAACCAGCTGATTTCTTTAAAATATTAGAATCGTAACTTCCCATTTGACCAGTTTTGTATGCCTGGTCTGCAGGGATAATAAAGTGACTAATTTAGATATATGTTGGTCATTTAGTATCATAAAGTAACCAGTCGAAATCAACAGTGGTCAATTGGGATCACAGAGTGGCTGAGTAGGATAAAAAATTGACTAGTTGGGATCATTAAGTAGTCAATTGGGATCATTTTGAGACAATTGGGATCATCGAGTGGATAATTCAGATTAAAGAGTTATCATTTGGGATAAAAAGTGGTCAATTTGGATTACAGAGTGGCTGCGCAGGATCAAAGATTGGCCAGTTGAGATCATTAAGCAGTCAGTTGGCATCATTGAGTAGACAGTTGGGATCATTTTGTATACAGTTGAGATCATTGAATAGACAGTTGGGATCATTGAGTAGACAGTTGGCATCATTGAGTAGACAGTTTGGGTCATTGAGTATACAGTTGGGATCATTGAATAGACAGTTGGGATCATTGAGTAGACAATTGGGATCATTAAGTAAACTGTTGGGGTTATTGAGAGACAGATGGGATCATTGAGTAGACAGTTGGGATCATTGAGTAGACTGTTGGGATCATTAAGTAGACAGTTGGGATTATTGAGTAGACAGTTGGGATGAAAAAATGGCAATTTGAAAAAATAATTTTGAAGGTTGGGATCAAAGAGTGTTTAGTGGGGGTTTAAAGAGTAACCAATTGAGATCAAAAAGTAACCAGTTGGGATCATAGAGTAACCGGTTGGGATCAAAGACTAACCGGTTGGGATCAAAGAGTAACCAGTTGGGATCATTTAGTAGACAGTTGGAATGAAAGAGGGGAAATTCAGGATCAAAGAGTTTCTAGTTGGGATCAAAGAGTTGTCAGTTGGGATCAAAGAATTAGATGTTGGGGATCACAAGAGATAGTTGGGATTATACCACGGGCTGTGTTGGAAAAAGTGAAAAAGGGGGGAAGTAATGTTGAACTTTGTTTGTTAAAGGATTGAGGCGTGACAAGCTATTATTGAGCCAGGATATAATATTATTGAGCCAGGATAAAAATTTTATCGAGCCGGGATAAAAATTTTATCGAGCCGTGATATAATTATTACGCTGGGATTATAATTTCATTGAACTGGGATATAATATTATTGAGCTGGGATATAAAGATAGTTTGTTTACAGGACCAGTACGGTAACTATATAGTACAGCATATTTTGGATCATGGAAGCAAGGAAGAAACAGAGAAGATTGCTCAGGTATTTTTATTCCAATCCCAAGACTTGATAAATATTTATAATTCACCCTCAAACTATAGGCTAGTTATCTAATCAGGTTTATGTTTCATGCTATAGGTATGTTTCAGAACAAAATTCTAAAGATATAGGGTTTAAAAATTGAGTTTGTGGCAATGCAAATGTATAAGAATATAAAGGCTCAATTATGGATGAAATAAACGGATGAAAAGATAAATATTGTATTCTATGATGTGTGTTTATGTAGAGTAAATATCATATTACACTGAATTCTAAAAGTGAGGAAAATGTCAAATGTTGTAGAACCGTGAAGTAACGTTCCAATAACATTAAATGAGTCAAGGCAAGGGAAAAAACAAAGAAGTAAAAATATGCAAAAGTGTCGAATTTCATCGAGTTTTAAACATTTTTTCTTGGCTTGGGGGTAACTTAACATTTTGGAATTGTTGATAAATTGTGAAAATTTTATCTATTTTTTTGTGTGTGTTTTTATTTGGGCAAATTGTTTTTACAGCTGTAGTTTATAGGATGATTTTACACATTCGAAAAGGAAGATATATATATAGATATGCGTATATAACCTAAAAACTTTTTATTTTTTTCTTACCTAAAACAGACAAAATAAACATTTTAAAATTAAAGATTTTGTGCTTTGAAGTTTTCGACGATATATATATATATAATAGATATATTCCTATAACAAAAATTAAGAATGTAAAAAGTTTTTTTTTAATAATTTGCAACTTTAGTTACAACCAAATCCATTTATTTACAGAAATATTTGGTTATTAAAATAATTAAAGCGGGTATTTAATCAGATTTGCACAATCACATTGCTTATCTATAATTGTTTAGCAAAATTTACTCAATACTAATTTCTATAGATTATTCTTATCATGGCTTCCTGTAGGCATAATTTTGGTGGAGGATAATTAAAGGTCTGAAGATAATGTTAATTATCATAAATATATATATTTCTTTTAATTGTAAGCAATTCAGTTCAGTTAATGTACACACAAATTGTGAAAATGGTTTAACAACGGTATCTGGCTCTATCTGTATAATCTGTATATGTAGAGTATCTGGTTCTATCTGTATAATCTGTATATGTAGAGTATCTGGTTCTATCTGTATAATCTGTATATGTAGAGTATCTGCGGTCACGTGGTAGAGCTGTCCCAGCACAAGTACGCAAGTAACGTGCTGGAGAAGTGTGTGGAGCGAACAGGAGAAATCAACCGAGCCCTCTTTATTACGGAGATGGTCAATTCAGGTCATTTTAAAAATACACTGGTCGGCGTTCATATCAATACAATGAAGACGAATTTTCTGTTTAAGTTTTGATTTTTAACAAGTAAACAAAGAGAAGCTGTTAATTTACAGCTTATCTTTGTTTCCATGTTTATCCATGCTGCTTGAGAGCTTGGTAAAAATAAAAACTTGAAATCAAAAGTATGTAGTTTGGACCCGCCTAGGTTGTTTTAATTGGTTGGCCTACTATAAACGAATGAGAATTGCAGATAAAAACAATGTACATTGTACATTTAAAACATAAGAATGATAATAAATCAGGTAAAAGGTAAGGAGGAGGTGAGGGAGTATAAAGAAAAGGGAGGATACTCAGCGTAAGGGTTGGAACAGAGGGTAACATNGATGATGATGATGATGATGATGATGATGATGATGATGATGATGATGATGATGATGATGATGATGATGATGATGATGATGATGATGATGATGATGATGATGATGATGATGATGATGATGATGATGATGATGATGATGATGATGATGATGATGATGATGATGATGATGATGATGATGATGATGATGATGATGATGATGATGATGATGATGATGATGATGATGATGATGATGATGATGATGATGATGATGATGATGATGATGATGATGATGATGATGATGATGATGATGATGATGATGATGATGATGATGATGATGATGATGATGATGATGATGATGATGATGATGATGATGATGATGATGATGATGATGATGATGATGATGATGATGATGATGATGATGATGATGATGATGATGATGATGATGATGATGATGATGATGATGATGATGATGATGATGATGATGATGATGATGATGATGATGATGATGATGATGATGATGATGATGATGATGATGATGATGATGATGATGATGATGATGATGATGATGATGATGATGATGATGATGATGATGATGATGATGATGATGATGATGATGATGATGATGATGATGATGATGATGATGATGATGATGATGATATTGTTTAGGCAGCATAAGTCCTCCATGGAGAAGCAATCCTATGGAAAGAATATTTGGGCGAGATTAGAAAAATATTTCCAAGAAATAAACCATTTAACCTAGTTAATAGTAACACTGTAAAAAGAATAAATATTATCCTATACACTGTAAATTATAAAGGTAAAATCTACCTCAAATTGAGCTCCAGAGATTTTCTCAACAATAAAAAATGTAAAATTGATAGACAAGAAAAGTTTTCCTTTACGCAGTTTTATTTCCCATAGGTACACCTCTCATAGGGGGTGGGATAGGGATTGAAAATTTTGACTCATCTATATATTTTCATAAATGCAAAGTTTTTAATTAATAAACTAAATTTTGAGAAAAATGATTGGAGACAAACCGACCTTTTTATGGAGCTAATGTAGATCATGAAGTAACTGAACCTTTGATATTTCAAACTATTGATTCTGCTAGATCAAATAGTTTAAAACATTAAACTGAAAGGTTTACACCATCAGATTGCAAAGATATCAACTATGAATTTAGAGTTTGGATCAAGTGTTCAGCTATTATTTGTTTCAAAAATTAAAGATTTTCTTAAATCTCTTATTTTGTTGTTGAACAAATATTGTAAAATTGTAAACCACATGCAGTATTATTTCTAATGATATAATGTAAACAGAAAATGTGAAATTAACAAAATATATAAATACACTTCTCGTTAACTTTTAACATATTTCTGTAAGGGGGGGG
>NW_019396767.1:2449-4238 GCF_000591075.1 Eurytemora carolleeae | reverse complement strand
AAAATTTTGCATTTTTTCGCGAAACGATTTTTCCTTTTCGCTGCAAACCCTACTTTTTACTGATGATAGCACGGAAGATATTGTGCTTTTCTGGTTTGAAAATTGGTTAATTTTTACAATTCCATCATTGTTCCTGAATACAGCAGAAGTCACTTTAACGACAATTGAAAATGATTAGTTATCAAAGAGAAAAAAGGATAGCTAATTCATTTTTTATCAGACAAAACTTTATAAAGGTTATAAAGGGTATAAAGGGTATAAAGGGTATAAAGGGTATAAAGGGTATAAAGGGAACCATTCCAAGAATCTGAAATGCCATTTTTAAAACGTAATGTCACTTAAAATTACGGTTTATATATTCCCTTTAAGACAATAAATTGTTCTGTTCTTGCTGCAATATTTTGCAGTTAATTGCCTGATTCTCAGCTTGATGATGTATCGGCTTAATTTTGTTTATATATTGAGGTAGGGTAGGTGAGTAGTGTATAATGTATATACATCGTAGTATAAACATTTCAATCAAACTTTACATCAGACTTATACAGGGCCGGACATAGAAATACGGAGCTAAGAGAAGAAATAAGGAAATTAGTTTTGGATTTTCAATGTGACAACAACTTTTTTCACTTAAAAGTATTTCTACAAAAACTGAAAGTTTTGTGATTTTACAGGGTTTTCTGAGATACCCTGTACATTCAAATAATGATTTGAAAACATCATTTTAAAGCTTAAATTTTGGCTTAAAGTTCGAGCCCAAAGCAACACAAACATAGTTTTTCTAAATTTATTTTTCTTGTCAAATATCTAATAAAGTAGATTAAAAAGTTAAGAAACAAGGGATTATATCTTACAAAATGTTATGCATAGCTTACCTCTACACCCCTCATTATTCCCCTAGTCTTATTTCCCTCCATTTCCTATTTGATTTCCCCCCTGGTCTTTTATATTCTTTTATACACTGCAACATTGAATTTTATCAGGAGAAGGAATGTAAATGACAAGGGTTATGCTGGGGGCTTCGTTCTTCTCATTTTCTAGAAATAATCTTAGTTTTTGTTGCTGAAATATTCTTTATTTTTGAAAGTCCTTTCTCTTAAATTAAGAAATTTTAACAATATAAACTGTTAAAATTCTAAAACTTTTCTAACATTATTATTCCTGATCAGTTGAGCAGTTTTATCGTTAATTGCAGATACAATATGGTTTCCATTGATTCAGCAGTTTTATCGTTAATTGCAGATACAATATGGTTTCCATTGATTCAGCAGTTTTGTCGTTAATTGCAGATACAATATGGTTTCCATCAATTCAGCAGTTTTTTCGTTAATTGCAGATACATTATGGTTTCTATCAATTCAGCAGTTTTGTCGTCGATTGCAGATACAATGTGGTTTCCATTGATTCAGCAGTTTTATCGTTAATTGCAGATGCAATATGGTTTCCATTGATTCAGCAGCTTTGTCGTTAATTGCAGATACAATATGGTTTCCATCAATTCAGCAGTTTTGTCGTCGATTTCAGATACAATATGGTTTCCATCAATTCAGCAGTTTTGTCTTTGATTGCAGATACAATATGGTTTCCATCAGTTGTGCAGTTTTGTCGTTAATTGCAGATACAATATGGTTTTCATCAGTTGAGCAGTTTTGTCGTTAATTGCAGATAAAAAATGGTTTCCATCAATTCAGCAGTTTTGTCGTTAATTGCAGATACAATATGGTTTCCATCAATTCAGCAGTTTTGTCGTTAATTGCAGATACAATATGGTTTCCATCAATTCAGCAGTTTT
>NW_019396767.1:0-2088 GCF_000591075.1 Eurytemora carolleeae | reverse complement strand
CCCCTCCCCTCCGGCCCCTCCGCCCTCCCCCCCGTACACACCCACATAACAAACAGCCTCCCAATTCGACCTTTTCCGCATTTCCTGGATTTAATTTCTTTTTTACCGTCGCATTTCTCCCAGAATGACAAGTCGAAGAGAGAATATATTCTGGCCTCTGGATCGTCTAAAAAATGTTTGGAATGAGCTAGGGGGGGAAAATGTTTCGTCCAGAAATGTGTAATTTGTACGTTTACTTAACAAAACTCATTAGTTAAATTGTCGGAAACAATTAAGTTTGACAAAAGTAGTAGAAAATAGATTTAAAAGTTTTGTTTTTAAAAACTAAAAAGATCTGTCATCTTTCTATAAACCATTTCAGGCTTGGTTGCAATGATCTTTATCCAAGCCTTTATTCTTCGTACTTTTCAAAAAAAAATTTCTATGATTTTCCTGGTTTTTTTTTGGAGGATTTCAACAAGGTTTAGTCAAGAGATCATGAAAGCATAATTTTAATCTTATTTTACTTTACAAATGTGCTACTCTTCAATTTAGAAATAATACCTATTTCCAAATTAAAAAATCGAGATGGGTCCCTTTATTACAAAAATTTTCCCGACATGGAAACCTACTATACTGTTTACTTTATCAACTCCCTGGGTATAGTGGAGAAAATCTGTATTTTTAGATATTTTCTGACTGTTATTAAAATAAATAGATTCATCTAAGAATAGCTTTTTATACTTTTACTCGTGCTAATACTGTTTTAGTAGACATTATTCTATGAGCAACAATGAATTTTTCTGGATTTTTCAACTTAATACTTTGACAAAATTTTTTTTCATATTTCTTGGCAATATAATTATTTAAAGCCAATGTATAACATTTAAAAAATCAGTGACCTTGGTCGCTTTTGCAGAAAATGTAATGATTTTTTCTGAGAATAATTTCTAAAGTTATTTTCAGGTACATTGGGCTATAATAGTTATTTAGTATTTTTTATCACTTTTCATTTCATAAGATTTGGCGAAGAACAAGTTCTCATGAAATTTTTGTTATATCTTTTTTGTTTGTCATTGTCAATAGATTTTTATAAACTTTTAAAAGAAAATTGCATCAATATTTTCCAATTAATTTCTGAAGAAAACATTTAGTTTTACAAAAAAAAAGAAAATAAGAGTATCAACTAGGAGAGGATATTTTTCTAGGGATTGCAGCGAACGAAAAGTTTCGCGAAAATGGAAATTTTACGAAAATATTCTCGCAAAATGCGAAAATTTCGTAAAAATATTTTCGGGGAAAAATATTCCGCGAAAACCAAAAGTGTTATATAGCTGCAACAACTAATTGCTCTGATAGCTCAATATTTGAAGTTTTATTAAGACATATTAATATTTTCTCTTCCTTTACTTTAATAAAAGGTTGATGAAGAGAATTTGATGTCTCAAGCTATCTTTCTGAGTTTCTGTCCGTCCACGTACATTCACCAAAATCCAGCTAGCAATGAGTCAGCCAATTACAAGAAAGAATCTTTTAATTTTAAATTTTCGGATGTTTCTTTCGCGAAATTTTCGC
Organism: Eurytemora carolleeae; assembly: GCF_000591075.1. Taxonomy (NCBI): domain Eukaryota; kingdom Metazoa; phylum Arthropoda; class Copepoda; order Calanoida; family Temoridae; genus Eurytemora; species Eurytemora carolleeae. The sequence continues at coordinate 534 of NW_019396767.1, read as the reverse complement.
ATTATTTTTTTTGCATAATTTTGCATTATTTTTTTGCAAAATTTGTGCTTTATTGTTTTCGCATTTTTTCGTGAAATTTTATCATTTTCTTTTTCGCGAAAATTTTGCATTTTTTCGCGAAACGATTTTTCCTTTTCGCTGCAAACCCTACTTTTTACTGATGATAGCACGGAAGATATTGTGCTTTTCTGGTTTGAAAATTGGTTAATTTTTACAATTCCATCATTGTTCCTGAATACAGCAGAAGTCACTTTAACGACAATTGAAAATGATTAGTTATCAAAGAGAAAAAAGGATAGCTAATTCATTTTTTATCAGACAAAACTTTATAAAGGGTATAAAGGGTATAAAGGGTATAAAGGGTATAAAGGGTATAAAGGGTATAAAGGGTATAAAGGGTATAAAGGGTATAAAGGGAACCATTCCAAGAATCTGAAATGCCATTTTTAAAACGTAATGTCACTTAAAATTACGGTTTATATATTCCCTTTAAGACAATAAATTGTTCTGTTCTTGCTGCAATATTTTGCAGTT
>NW_019396766.1:0-149314 GCF_000591075.1 Eurytemora carolleeae | reverse complement strand
AGATGAAGTAGAGGTTCGGGAGATTATATGTGGAGTTTCTACGGAGGAGGATTGTAAAACTGCTCATGGTTGGCTTAGGGATATGTATCAACGGGATCAGTTCTCTTTCGCTACAAGGATAGTATCCCTAGATGTTGAGGACGTGAAGGTTACCTACTTTGATACTTTGAGGATGGCCGGAGATTTAAGTTTCAAGCCTGGTCAGAGGATTGCTAAGGAGAAGGATAAGAACAGGATCCCAGGGATTGAGAAGGATTCGTGGAAGCAAATCCCTGGTAAGATAATGATTGGCAATGGTCTTACATGGATGCTTGTGATTTCTCTGGATCTAAAGAGAGATGAAGCTGGAGTTTATCTAGTCAATAAGATGAAAGTTCAGGATGGTTTGCTATGCATTCTCAGAGACCTCCCCGTGTCTACTGGACTTGGAGTCCAGCGAGATATTCGGGGAATTGAGGAATTTTATTCCTTAATCTCTGGGTCTAGAGTTGACCTTAAAGCTGGATTCCTGGATTTGGTGGTTCTAGCGACTGTGGCAGGGTATCAGTTTTCCAGTAAAAACATGACATGCTTGGGGGTTCAAGTGCTAGGTTCCCTGATGAATAAGACAGTGTCTACTGGAGATGACCTCTGGGGTCTACCTTGGGATTCTATACCTGCAGCGTTGCAAATATACGGGATTGGTGATTGTAGGTTTGGTTTCCTATCCTATAATGTACTGGCTGGAATTATCCTGAGGGACCTTTTTCCTGACCCTGATATTGTATGCAGAGTTTTAGAATGTGATCAGAAGCAAGCAGTAGCCTGGTTCCTGGATTGGTTAGTGACGAGTTTAGAAGGTCTGGAGATTCATGCTGTTTCCTAGGAGTCTGCTGTTTCTAGGCAGGATATGCTGAGATGCTTGAGGTTCAGGAATGCCAGAGGAAAGCTAGAAGAAGTGCATCCTAAGTATGTTGATATTTGGTGTCAGTTACTCGGGTCTTGGCCTTCTATGGTTCATGGAGGGTGCAGGTTCGTGATCCAGCCTAGGTTGTGGTTCTTGGAGCAGATCAGGATATTAAGGAGAAGTAAAGTGCAGTGGATGGACGGAAGAGTATTAAAGATGCCAGATGAGGAGGATGAGATATATGCCAGGTTTGGATTAAGTGTGGATCAGATCGGATTCCAATCCTGGAGAAACCCTGTGGATAAAGTTCGAGGTCTTGTGCGTCCTCCTGGAATAAACGTGGAGTTGTTGGTATTTGATCCTAGTGTCACAAAGAATACTGTGATTGGAAGGAGGTGTGCTGCGTTAGGAAGATCTCAACGATGGGCGATTCTGGAGTGGGCTAGGTTGAACCCGGAGAAGATCCGGTTTTTCTTTGCTAGGATGATCAGAGATAAAGGGTTCAGGATCTTCTATAAAGGGATTTATGATGCTCTGAGGTTAATGCACAAGCGGTTGTTTGATACCAACGCTCCCAAGGTTGGGAGAATAGAGGAGCAATTGTGTGGGTCCTTGGATAATGTGGTTATAGAGGAGCGTGCCGCATTAGAGAGGGCTGCTCAGATGTATAAGATCAGGATGGAGAGAGTTCTTTGGGTTGAAGGAGTTAGAGCTGATTGGGAGTTCAAGGAGCGTCCTAAATGGCGTGATGGAATGCCTGCACTTCCTGCCTGGAAGAGGAAGGAAGGAAGGAAACGAGAGAGGTCGTCATCCAGAGCTCAAGGGAAGAATCCTAAACCTAAGAAGAGAGCGAGAAAAGTTCTTGGTGTTGGATCAGGTCGTGCTCTGGTCCCTGTTCAGTCTGCCTCTGGCAGAAGTGATCCAGGGACTGAGAGCAGTCTAGTTCGATACAAGGTTTCTGCTAATCTTGAGAGAGGTGATGAGATGGCGGAGAACTCAGATGAGGTGGTGATGATAGATGAGGATGGAAAGGTACTAGAAGTTCCTGATGATGAAGATGTTCTTTTGACAAAGAAGAGGAGGGCGAGTTCTAGGAGCAGGAGTGGAGTGTGCAGTTTGGAGAGGAGAGTGATGACCTATGATGAGACAGTTGAAAGTTTCCAAAGAGTATTGGATTCTGATGGTGAGCTGGATGATGATTTCCGGTTCGAAATACCTGAGGATGTGGAGAATGTGGAGGTGTAAGGTTGGGTTATGCCCCTCGGAACCTAAATGCTTTATTTCAGCTATTTGTTTTATATAAATATATATTTTTTGAGGATATGATGTCGTCTTATTTTTTTTACCTGGAATGTATGGGGTAGAAATCATGCACTTGGTTTCAACCTTTTGCTAGCTGGGGTCTTTATTAAAAATGATTTCTTTGCCTTTGCTCTTTGGTTGGGGAGTGTTTCGTGAGTACCCTCACGATATGTTGCGCCCCTGAGAAATGATGGAGAGTACGGTGGAAAAACTTGTTTGCGTACAGATCCTGCCAGCCCTGTTTAAACTGTTGACCCGGTACGCCTTAGTCTAGTGTTAGAAGTTGTGTCGTAAACATATTACACCGGTTTTCTTGTTTTATGACCGAATATTTGAAAAAGTGAATACTAAAAATGTGTTCTTTTTCAGAATAAAATTGTTTTAGTCTGATTCAACTGATAATAACGATAATCGGCCTTGTAAGACACGTAGAGGTACGTACTGGGTCATGGTTTCCTAAATATTGTTTAGGGTGATTTTATGTATGAATGAGAGTGGGATGAATGTTGCATTTATTATTTTTTATTACTAGAACAGGGATTTTCATAAGTCATGAGATTGCTCTTCTTTGGGTTATGTCATTTGAATTAATTGGTCTTTCTTTTTACAAGATTGAACGTGTATATAGCTGGAACCTGTTCTAGAAAGAATGGCAGGATCTTCGCGTAGTTACAATCCATCTCGCAAGCCGGATATTAGGTAGCCTCTTATTTTTGGGAGTTACTGTAAGTTTATGATTTGTCAAGTGCTCTGGGGGCACGAAACACCTCCGTAACCTGACCTCCCTAGGGAAACCAACCTTTGATAAACCTCGAGGTTATTCAAAGGTTGGTATCCCTTCAAAGTAATCATAAATTGAAATCATTATAAATCAATGCAAGTTACAATTGAAACAATGTTTGTAAATGAGAAGATTATCAGAATATATTCATTTTGTCCATTCTCACCATGAAGCACAAGAAAGTTGCATTTTAACCCATTGGTGGCTGGGGTTATGTGACAAAAACTTGTCCCCCCCCCTGACCCCTTGAAATACCCCACCGTGACCCCCTTCTCCTGCATCACGGTAGAATTTGTCAAAACTATTAAAATTAAAAGGAACTAAACACTGGCCTCAATCTCTAACGTTCTTATAATCCCTATATAATTGCGATCTGAAGGTCAGACTCAAAACCATTAAAATGACCAAACGTCGACTGTTTGATCTAATCGAATTTGACAACTTGAAATATAACTTTGAGTTGCAAATATATAAAGATCATAAAAGCGGATTTTCGACGATCGTTATCAGTTCCTTTATGTTTATCTTCTAAGAACAATTGAATGGTGAAGCGATTGAAAATAAAGTAAACTAGATCTAGAAAATAAATTATTAAGTTAAAGTAAAATCTTGATATAAAAAAGTAAACTAGATCTAGAAAATATATTAATAAGTTCAAGTAAAATCTTGATATAAAAAAGTAAACTAGATCTAGGAAATATATTAATATGTTAAAGTAAAATCTTGATATAAAAAAGTAAACTAGATCTAGAAAATATATCAATATGTTAAAGTAAAAATTGATATATAAAAGGTAAATTCGAAAATATTTACTGAAAGAGGCTTTCATTAATTGTATTCTGAAATAGACGAAGGATATCTCATGCATTTTGATCATGGACAAATTGCTTTTAAGGATGCGTTGTTAATCTGGTTAATCACGTACGTATAATTATAATACGAATATCGGTTATGTTACGTCTAAACTCTACACTTTATACACTATTACGCTTCCTTTCAAGATTTTTAAAAACAATATTTTTCCACGCCATATATGTTTTTGTCTTTTCCTAGAAGCAAGCAAAATTAGAAATAATGTTGACACTAAAGTTGCAAAGTGCAATTGCAAAATTTGAAATAATATCATATTCAGATAAGCATTATATTCAGTCTTTGCCACAAACGGAAAGATATTTGCCACCTGGCATGGTGTTTTGATATTTTGAACTTAGATTATTTAATCTAACAGAGTTCATGTTTCAAATATCTAAAGTCTAGAACATTGGGTTGCAAAGATATAGGGATTGGAAAATCAGAGTTTGTGGCAAAGACTCAATTCCTTTTAGGCCGATTTTGTAATTAATCCCTCTATTATTTCTTTAATTTCTATTTATATTACATGTGTGTTTGTCTGACAAAATGGATGAACTGATCAGGCTCAGTTTGTTCAACCCTATTCCTGCTGTTTTTTGGAGAGCTGAAATTTCTTGACTTTTTCAAAATCTAATCTAATCAAAATCTAAAAAATGGAATTCTTTAATAACTTCGTGAGGGTCAAGGCCTACTGCCTGAAAAAGGCCTTTTTTAATTTTTACCTTAAATTTACGTACCTTTCCTTTCATTATATATGTATAACTCTATTTTCATTAATTTCCTAATATCTAACTCACATGGTTCATGCGTTGACTTTGCGATTTTATATCTCATTTTTCAGTATAAACACTGTTTGTAATCAATCTTTACGCAGACATTCCACTCAAGCTCCATAAATAGTTTAAATATCTCCTTCTATCTATCTATCTATCCCTCTATATCTATCTATCTTAACTCTGGTTTCTCTACGGTATTAGTCGTATCTAACTGGCCTAGGTTACCAGACGGGAAATCATATTTTTTCTTCCTTTTTATAAAATATATTTGATCTCAAGGACAGATTAGTGATCAGAATGAGCTTCTACAGTGATAATATTTAAGAAAGATAATTATCAATTATACACAGCGGGCCCAAAACCTTCCATTTTAGTCCATTTTCTTGTCCATCGTTGCTTAAAAAATTCTACATAAATTTCTACAACATAAATACTTATTTGGAAGTAACCACTTTTAAAAGTAAAAAGTAATGATATTTCCGTCATCTTACTTATCCACAATTAAATATATTGTTAAAGAGTATCGTTGTGAATTGTTAAGAACATCTTTAAATAATGGATCCTTTGAATGTAAGAAGACAGTCCTTTTCAATTAATCCATAAAAAAGTGCAACTAAATGAAAAAATTTACGTGATGCACAAAACAAAAAGTTTCACATTTCATAAAAAAATTGAAATTTAATGGATTTTAAAAACGTAAAATGAACTAACTTTAAATGAAAATAAAAATGCTCCCCAGTGTTTTAAGCTTTATACATGAATTTGATTTACAAACAATGGAAAAAATGAAGCAAACAGACGATTTTAAAAAGTAGCATACATCCATCTTAAGAGGAAAACAGGCAAAAAAACAGAAACTGGAATATAACCTAGGTTATTTTAAGTGTTTAACTATTCCATTAGAATATTGATAGAAAACTTCTGTCAATAATGTTTGAAGCCATAGATAGTACATAGGGATAAAAACTATCTCTAAAAACCAAATAAATATAATTTGTTGGAAAATAGCACTTTACACGTTGCATTTTTTATTTGACATAATTGGTTCTTGTCTGATAGGTTACTTTAAAAAACATGATTTAACTTGCTCTTGAACAACAAACAATAAAATGTTATCCATGCTATAGCAATGCTCTTCAACTTATTCAGTGTGTTTGGTTCTTACTTTTACAAACAGAATTTAATCTTTTAAGTTTTATACGTTTATTTTGTGTTTCTTCATTCTATATTCCCTATTTTATATCTCAAGCATGATGCAACTGGAAAACACTTTGCCCAGGTTATAAAATTATCTCCTCTGACCCTGAAGTATCTAATTATCTTAACAATTCAAATTGAGTTGTTCTCATTGAAAATATAATTTTGTGTCGGTGCAAATGACGGTGTGTGTGTCCAATGTCCAGATGCAGGAACAGGATCTGTATCCTGGTTTCTCTAACCTAGCTCAGGGTATACATTTTAGTAGGAACATACACACACACACACAAACATACATTATGTAAAACGTTTCGCCCAACCAGTTCAAAATTTCCAATTTATCTAATCATTGATTAGTCGTATATATATAAGCATTGACAAAGGCGAACACAGGAGATAATTTAGGGTTTTATCACCTTAAGGGGGGAGGGGCAGAGAACTTTTTTGTAGTTCTTTATTTCGTTAAATGGGAAAAAGGGGGCTTTCCCCCCCGTTTCGAGCTTCTAGGGTGGGCCAACTCTACATATCCCTAATCCTTTAATCCCCCTCTCCATATAGACCTGCTTAAAGTTGAGCGTATTTAGGAGTATCAAGGACTAGGCGATTTCAACTGGATATAGAAGAACGGAATTGAGTTTTTGCCGCAAACTCTTTTCTAATTTCAATATCTTTGCAACATGAAAGCGTAAACCTCTGATATTTCTAACCTAAACTTTAATCCTACAGAATTTATAGATTAAAAATATCAAAGGTCTACGACTAAAGTGTCGCGCAGATATGGGATTAGAAAATCTGAGTTTGTGGCAAAAAGTCATTCTTTTCTTTCAAGTTTAGTTTTTAACAGTTTTTTCAGAAATTTTTCAGATTTTCAGTAAGTGACAAATTTTTGGCATATGTTTGTATTCATAGTTGTGTTTTGAGAAATTGAGAGAATGAAATCATATAGATACAGTAACAACCAGAAAATGATGGAATAGGAAGACGACATATAGCAATACTAAACTGTACTTGATGTTGGTAGAAAGCAGATATTTTTACTAACCACTAATTAAATCAATAATTTAGTGAACTGGATCATTCGTCTTCCTTTTTCAGAGTTTTCTGGTTATCACTGTATATAAAACAGGATTTGTAAAAAGAAATTTTCGAAATAATTGATGAATTATTTATTTGATTTGTTTCACTCTGCTCTGATATCATTTCATATGGGTGTTCCATTCTTTAATGTTAGAATTATATCTTTCAAAGCTAAAAATTTTTTGTCATCAACATTAAAATTTCAGGGAAAATGCATCCAACGCCAGTAACAGTTAATCTATAATTTCCAACAACTAGACAAATTCAAAATAAACAAATTTTTGGAAAAATTCTGTAGGTTTGTACAATTCTATTGACGATTGAAAATGATTAAGACACTCACACACCTTCTTATTCTCAATAACATAGGTAATATATTATTATTTACACTTATTTTTGATTATATTTTAACGTAATAACATTTTGGAATTTTGTCATTTAAACTCTGTATATTTTCAGGATCGTTAACAGGACTTATTAAACGATTAGATGGAAAAGGAATATACACCAACTTATCTAAACAACAAGCATTCTTGAACAAAATGTTAGAAAATGTTAGAAACATTTAAAAAGTAAAATTTTTAAAAACTTTTTGCGATAGAATTTGTCGTTATTTTACACTGTGAACAAAGCAGTTCAGTATTTAACCTCATCGTACAAAGAAAGAATTCGTTATAAAAAACTCCCCAAAAACGACAAATTTTCAGCAAAAGCACTAAACGCCGTTATTAAAAGTTATGCCATTACTAATGTAATATGTAGGTTAAAATTATAATAAAGTACTAAGTCCACATCGAGAGATGTTTCTTAATTTTAGAAATACACTGTGTGGGTTGGGAGGGGAGGGGGGGCGTCGCGTTGGACAATTTCAATAGTTCTTAACAAGGATAAAGGTTGTAAAAGTGATATGGGCCTTATAGTTATTATTTTACAGAGTGAACAGTTTACAGGGTGAATAGTTATACAGGGCTAACATTTTACAGTGTTTACAGAGTGAACAGTTTACATGGTGAACACTGAACAGTCTACAATAGGATTTTTTCAGCTTACAGTAATATGCTTTGAATTCATTGGATACTTTTTTTAAACTTCTTTTTTTGAATTGTTTCTAAAAGTCAAATCATGGGAGGATTTGGAAAAATGTTTTACAATGTTCCACAATCCACTTTGATTTGTCGCAACGCCTTAAGCTTTGATTTTACCGCCTCACTAATACATTTTAAAAAGCATTTGTCTTTAGCTTTAGTTTTAAAGGGGTTATTGGCTAAATTCTCAAAGTTTTTTTGCGTGAGAGATTGCAATTTTTTAATCACAGTGCCCCTTCCATCATAAGGTTGACCCTTGTTTCTTTTTAATTCATTAAATCGAATAAGAAAACGCAATGTAATATGGGTCACCCAGTATATTAGCCGGTATGAGCTGGAACCGTTAGGAAACTATATAATATATCTAAACAATCAGGATATGGGGGGAGGTCAAAGAATGGGGGGAGGGGGGTCAAGGATACTATACAATATTCTAGGACAGAGTGTTTAAGCGGATATATGTTTATATATGTATTGTATAAATATCAAATATTGGGAATACTGAATCAATTTATTAAATTATAACCTTGTAGATAAGATACATTCCTACAATTTAATATATAATCTACAATCTACATCATATATTTAATTAGATTATATAGAGATGTAGATAGCTGTTATATTATATATGAAGAAATAATGAGCAAATTTTTATTAAGCTTTTAACGAATGATATATCAATAAAATCATACAAATTACAATTTGACAAATGCATAAGTTGGTTCTACTGACAGATGAATTGATGTTAAGTAGATTAGGCAAGCATCAACTCAGGTAAAATATATATATATTAAATTTGATTTTAATGAATATAATAAGGAGAACACGTTTAAAAAGATAGAACCACAGGGCCTTGTTAACCTATTGAAAAATACACAATATTCAACAAAAAAATCGGAATTAATTTTTTTAAATCAAGTCTTATCCAATGAATTAATACATTTTTTTTCGTATCTTGAGAAATAGTTTGTTGTATAAAACTTTTAAACTAATGAATTAATTGTTTGTTGTATAAAACTATTAAACTAATGAATGAATAGTTTCTTGTATAAAACTATTAAACTAATGAATGAATAGTTTGTTGTATAAAACTATCAAACTAATAATTGAATAGTTTGTTGTATAAAACTATTAAACTAATGATTGAATAGTTTGCTGTATAAAACAATTAAACTAATGATTGAATAGTTTGTTATATAAAACTATTAAAATAATGAATGAATAGTTTGTTGTATAAAACTTTTAAACTAATGAATTAATTGTTTGTTGTATAAAACTATTAAACTAAATGAATAAATAGTTAACTATTAAACTAATGAATGAATAGTTTGTTGTATAAAACTATTTAACTAATGAATAAATAGTTTGTTGTATAAAACTATATTAAACTAATGAATGAATAGTGTGTTGTATAAAACTATTAAACTAATGAATAAATAGTTTGTTGCATAAAACTATATTAAACTAATGAATGAATAGCTTGTTGTATAAAACTATTAAACAAATGATTGAATAGTTTGTTTTATAAAACTATTAAAATAATGAATGAATAGTTTGTTGTATAAAACTATTAAACTAATGAATGAATAGTTTGCTGTATAAAACTATTAAACTAATGAATAAATAGTTTGTTGTATAAAACTATTAAACTAATGAAGAAATAGTTTGCTATATAAAACTATTAAACTAATGAATTAATAGTTTGCAGTATAAAACTATTAAACTAATGAATGAATAGTTTGCTGTATAAAACTATTAAACTAATGAATGAATTGTTTGTTGTATAAAACTATTAAACTAATGAATTAATAGTTTTCTGTATAAAACTATTAAACTAATGAATGAATAGTTTGCTGTATAAAACTATTAAACTAATGAATGAATAGTTTGCTGTATGAAACTATTAAACTAATGAATGAATCTATCAGGGGAGAAGGTAAGGAACCAGTATGGAAGGATGGAAGAGAAGGAGATGTAAATGAAGAGAAGGAAGGAGAAGAGCAGATAGGACTGAATTATACATTTTATTTAACTCCTCAACTACCCTCAGATACAACACTACTAGGTAACCATTTAAAAGAATTAAAGAAAAAAAAGAAAATTTTCAGATATACAGGGTGTTCCACGAAACATGACAGTTGGTGAATAGTTGAAAATGTTTTCTTCCATAATATGTCAAGTTGTTTGCTACCAAAGAGAATAATAATAAATATTTTATGGCATCTATATTATAGTAAAATTGATCTCTAAGTAAAATATATTTGATTTAAGTTTTTTATACTAAATAAACAGCAAAAAGTCTTTAATTTTAATATCTAATACAGTATGGAAGAAGATATTCAAAACTATTCACCAACTGTCATGTTTCGTGGGACACTCTGTATTTTTTGATTATAGGAATAAATTTTCAGTAGAAAAAAAAATAATTTACTAAAACAGGAATATTTAGTATTTGTCAAGTCTAAGATGGAAAACCTTCATGAAAGACAACTTATCAGGTAAAAATTCAATTTTAGATACATAGAAACCTTAAATATTAAATACATCGAAAGAATTTATGAAATGCCGCCTTGACAATTTTTCAATGGGGTTTATACTACTTTACGTAAATTTCAGTATTTGCAAAAATAAATAAATATAGCCATGAAGATGTGGGAACAGTTTTAAAGAGATTCATATAATTATTTGATTAAAAAACTAAATATCTGCAACATTCCATTATCAGAAAGTGAAGAATACGACATTTGATAAACTCTTTCGATGTATTTAATATTTAGGGTTTAACTGTATTTGGAATACATATTGAAAAATAATAATAACGTGAAATATGTTAAAATAATATAATCATATAATTAGACATTTTCATTATACTTGATCATTTCTTTTTTTCCTTTTCTTTCTCTTTTTTATGTTGTTCTTTATGTTTATGATAATTTTTTTATTTTTTTTTCTTATTTATTTCTTATTTTTTGTTTTTTTCGAGATAAATCAATGAAATCACTTTTTAGAGAAACCTGGGGAGGTGTTCCGAAACTAGAGGGAAAAACTTTAAAAGTGATTTTTATCATAGGAAATTCATTTTTTACATTTTTTATTTTACATAATATTAATCATGTCTGATCAAGAATGAATTAGATATCCATATATTTGTTTCTCTGCTAAAGTAACCTGCACGTATTCCTTACTAAAATAATCAAGGAATCATCAGATTTAAACACTTTTTAAGCTAAACAGCGACGCTATCTTCTACATTATTGATTAGATTAAGGTTTCAATGGTATCGTTGAATGGCGGGTCACTAAAATTACCAAGACAGTTCCTATAAAGTCGGGGTTCAATGGATCAGCTGTCAATCGGTCAGTTTTCAAGGGGACAATTGGTCAAGTGGTCAAGTGGTCAAGGGATAAGTTATTAAGCGGTTATTTGTCAAGGCTGGGGTTAATTATTAGCTTTTGTTCTTCAAGCGTCAAGTTGTTAAGTGGCAATTTGTCAAGCGGCAAGTTGTCAAGTGGCAAGTTGTCAAGTGGCTAGTTGTCAAGTGGCAAGTTGTCAAGCGGCAAGTTGTTAAGTGGCAAGTTGTCAAGTGGCAAGTTGTCAAGGGGAAAGTTGTCAAGTGGCTAGTTGTCAATTGGCAAGTTGTCAAGTGGCAAGTTGTCAAGTGGAAAGTTGCCAAGTGGCAAGTTGTCAAGTGGCATGTTGTCAAGTGGCAATTGGCTAGTTGTCAAGGGGAAAGTTGTCAAGTGGCAAGATGTCAAGTGGCAAGTTGTCAAGGGGAAAGTTATTAAGTGGGTGGTTGTTAAAGGGACAGACCGGCTATCCACCTAAAAGAACGATTTTGAACGTCGACTGTGCTCTCAAACTCAGGATTTACAGATCTTTAAAAAGTTTTATGTGCCTCAAATGAATCCTAAAGAATTTGTCCACAACACTACATACTCAGTTCAACTACCTTTCATAGCCGGTCACTCCCTTTAAGCGGTCAATTGTTAAGATTTAAGAAGTTAGTTGTCAACCACTTTATAATCAAGCTGATGATTATCAAGCTGCTGATTATCAAGCTGATGATTATCAAGCTGATGATTATCAAGCTGATGATTATCAAGCTGATGATTATCAAGCTGATGATTATCAAGCTGATGATTATCAAGCTGCAACAATCATTTGTTAAAAAGTTAAATGAATTATAAATAGAAGAGAATATGAATAGAAAAACTCCTGTGAACACAATAAGGAATTATAAACCACACAATTTTTTTTCTGTGATTTGTAGAAAGTAGAATGTAGATTTAGTTAAAACGTCAATTCTCACATATACAAGCAAATTATAGTCATGAAAAATTCAATTGCTTATTTTACACTCACCTACGTACCTGCATACAGAGAAAAAAGGGTTTAGATGAATGCCGCGTACACGAAAGTAAAATCTATCTTTATCAATTAAAGGGAGTGCTCATGAAAACAAAAAATCCGAACTGGTTTTGATATTGCTCGTTACCATTGGAGCTACATATTTTTCTTTAATACACCCGGGTAGATATTTGTAATTTATTGAGTTTAAAAACTTGCCTTTTTTAACGTCAAAGTTGTTTGGAACTCTTTGCATGTATCTTTTCTCCTTTTTTCATCAAACATTAACAATAAATAAAATCAATATTTGTGGTTTATAAAGTGTAGAAAATTGGGAACATTTTAACATTAAATCCAGATCGTTATACAGCAAGGTAATTCAAACATTTTATTTTTTTAATTTTGAATATTCATTTTTTATTTTTTAGGATACTTTCTTCTCAAATTCAAATTCAAAGAAGAAGGGAACATCTTCAGGTGATTCTATTAGAAAGATCGTATTATTTAGGATTATTAATTCTTAGCCAATAATAGATCAGCTTAAAGAAGGCTTATAATTATAATTTTCAGTGTTGAGATTATCAAAACTGGTTGAACTAGAAAATATGAAGTTCCATGATATTCTGCTAGGGACCCCTCAATGGTAAGATATTCTGCTAGGGACCCCTCAATGGTAAGATATTCTGCTAGGGACCCCTCAATGGTAAGATGTTCTGCTTGGGACCCCTCAATGGTAAGATATTCTGCTAGGGACCCGGCCCTCAATGGTAAGATATTCTGCTAAAGATATGATAAGATATTCTGCTAGGGACCCCTCAATGGTAAGATATTCTACTAAAGATATGATAAGATATTCTGCTTGGGATCCCTCAATGGTAAGTTATTCTTCTAAAGATCCCTAAATGGTAAGTTATTATACCAAAGAGCCCTCAATAATAAGATATTTTACTACAAGGACCCTTAAAGATTAGATGACTAAAATGAGAAAGAGTACATTGATGATTACATTATTCATTAGGATGGGCCCTGAACCCCTGGTTGGGGTTGAAAGTCTGGTAGGAATGAGATGGTTGGTTGACCAGGGACCAGGGATACTAGAACAAATAAGGAATTCATCATTCATTTACAAATTTAATTTTTGGACTTAATCTGAGGTCCTATAGCTTCTTCCAGATAGGGGGGGGGGGGGGCGTAAAAAAGGAAACCTAAACAGGATGGAATGGAAATAATATTTGTTTAAAATTTATTTTTGAATATTGGTTTTAACAAATTTTATTACAAAATTGTATAAATAATCATATGATAGCAGCATCTGGTTTTATGATTTAGAAATCAGTCTTAGAAGCCTATATCTCTGAAAGTAATAGAGATATCAAAGAAATAATTTAGGACAATGTTTCTATATATAGTAGTGAGCTATAACCAAAATCTCAGCCAAATCTAAAATTTTTGTCAAAAAAATCTCAAAAACACCAAAGGCAATTGCCTTCTATACTTTTTTTTATGATCAAAAATAGATTTGGCTAGATTTTAAGTTATGGCTTTATAATATATTAGGGATCTCAGATCCAAATTTTTTATAGCTGAAAAGGGGTTCTCCAATGATGTCTTCATTTCCTAATAAAGGTAAAGGTTGAGAGATCCCTTCCAGTTTTCCTGTTTAATTTCCTTTTTTCTTAATGTTTCTTGTAAATTCTCACTTTTGGGTATCTCAGAGGAGCTCTTAGTGACTTCGAGTTCTGGAACTTTGGGTAATGGGAAGTTGAGGATAGGTGAGGATTGGGGTATCAGGAGTGCTTTAAACACTCCGTTTTCCCATGTTTTATCCTGTATTCCCAGTTTGTGTGGAATTTGAAAAGGTTTTTCCCATTGGAGTTGCACCACATTACAAAATGGGGAGAATTGTGGCTCTGCGGATCAGAATGTGGCATTTTTGACAGTAGTCCATTCTTCATAGCTGGGTATCGCAACCGGCAGAGTAAAAAACCAGCACAATTGTGCTTGGTTACCGACCTCTCAGGATTCTTCTTTCTATATTTCTATTTTTCTTCTTTCTGGAGAGAGAGGGGAAGGAACTTTCCTGTTTTAAGGTGTGGTGCCGCCATGTTTAATTTTTTACAGTGCTGGGTACAGGATGGAAAAAGTATGATTAAGAAAGTTTCCATAAGTTTCTTCCCTTAAAGTCTTTTCATTAATAATAAAATGATGATTTCTCTAGATTTGTTGTGTTTACCACAGATGATGTTTTTATAGAAATGTAAGTCATTTATTATTATTGTTATAATTATCATTATTTATTATTTAAGTTACCACCTGTTCTATTTCCTAACAGCTGTATATTGGAACTCTCCTCCGTTCCTAGCTTGTGATTTCCGCACTTCAGGAACCAGGTAGAAATACGGAATTATTCCGGATTTAAAACTCTACAGGTGTTAGCGCTCATTTAATGTCTGAAATTTATACTTATGTTAAAAAAGCTAAAAATAATACCTCTTGTTTTCTATTGCTAAAACATGAAACCCAAAAATATCAAAATTTGATTCAAAGATTTCTTCTTGTTTACCATTTATATATTCATAAACAATGTGCAACAGAGATTGAGTTAGCTTTTCATAATTAAACTGGGAGTTAAGGGCGCTTCACGCCACTTTTCATATTTTAACAATTGCTTTTCAGAACGCCTTTTTCATAATAAGGAAACTTTTTCTTGGATTTTTATTTGTATATTGAGGAATGCTGTAAAAACAGACAAGCTAAATTTTTATATATATACACTTGTTGATTGCATAGTGTACACTGTACAGTGTAGTCCTATCCTTTACTATCTTGCATAATGAGGATTTTTGTAGGAAATATTTGTTTAGTAATGTGTACATAGAATACTGTAGCACTGCTGGGTACATAATATCTCCTTCTCTTCTCAAATCGTTCTTAAAGGTAATATGCTAAATCATGTACTTGTTGTATACAAGACTTTAGTATTTTTCAAAACCTTCAATACGATCCTCCACTTGCCCTGGTCTATATGGGATCTACATGTTGTACTTGTAACATATCTTGCCCTGGTCTATATGGGATCTACATGTTGTACTTGTAAAATATCTTGCCCTATATGGGATCTACATGTTGTACTTGTAAAATATCTTGCCCAGGTCTACATGTTGTACCTGTAAAATATCTTGCCCTGGTCTATATGGGATCTACATGTTGTACTTGTAAAATATCTTGCCCTGGTCTATATGGGATCTACATGTTGTACTTGTAAAAGGAAACTCTTATAGAGAAAAAAAGTTAAACTAAATATTTTCATTTATTTTTAGAATCAATATTTAGCTAAAATTTGCTCATTTACGAATATAGAGATTACCATTCACAATCATGCTCTTTCTTTTTTCAAGTGGACATAAAAATTGGTGAAAACATCCCGGGTTTTCAGCTGCGAGATTATGATAACAGCGACCCTGGTGCCGAACTTTTAAACTTTAAAAAGATCCCTAATTTATTCCAAAATATTTAGGAATCTGAAGCAAGCATTTTAAAGAGAGGACAGACAGAAGAAAATGTACGGATAGGTCCGGATATAAATACATTGGATGGAGGGGTCCTTCATGAACTTCCTGTAGAAGAGACTCATGAACTGTATTCCTATCCCAAATCTGGGAAAAGTATTGATGAATGGTTGACGGGAGATGTTAGAGTTATTTTAGGCGTTTCTCCTCTCTATCTAAATTTAAGGTTCAACAAATGTTTTTAAACTTAAAAAAAACTTTGTGACTTCTTTTCATTCTTTTTATCCTTTAAAGT
Organism: Eurytemora carolleeae; assembly: GCF_000591075.1. Taxonomy (NCBI): domain Eukaryota; kingdom Metazoa; phylum Arthropoda; class Copepoda; order Calanoida; family Temoridae; genus Eurytemora; species Eurytemora carolleeae. Next base: position 133,207 of record NW_019396766.1, on the reverse strand, counting down.
CTGAGAGATTATCAAAAACCAATTATTATTACTACTTTCCATCTTTATTCTTTCAATTGCTGACGGTTCTATAGAAATATGTCGTTTTTAGATATTGTTACGAGGAACTCAGTGTGGACAGATGGTTATCTAGTCATCTTTCTAACCCTTTACCCTTCATCTTTCTACAAATACATACTAGGTATCTTTCTAACCCTTTACCCTTCATCTTTCTACAAATACATACTAGGTATCTTTCTAACCTTTTACCCTTCATCTTTCTACAAATACATACTAGGCATCTTTCTAACCCTTTACCCTTCATCTTTCTACAAATACATACTAGGTATCTTTCTAGATCTTTACCCTTCCTACATATACATACTAGGTATCTTTCTAGATCTTTACCCTTCCTACAGAAACATACTAGGTATCTTTCTAGATCTTTACCCTTCCTACATATACATACCAGGTATCTTTCTAGATCTTTACCCTTCCTACAGAAACATACTAGGTATCTTTCTAGATCTTTACCCTTCCTAGATATACATACTAGTTATCTTTCTATACTTCACTTAACAATATACTTTTTCAATTTTATTCTGAAAAATACAAATATTTGTTTCAGTGACTGGTCAAAGTTGTACCGTACTGTTTGGAAGAAATCAGGAAAAGTTCAGCACAGCTGATCTTTTTAATATTTGCTGTTTTACTTCAAATTCAAAACTTCTTTTTTCAAGACTGCCTGTATAGAAACTAGTTTAATCGTTATATAAAGAGAAACATTTATTTTTTTCAACTATTGGTATTCCTTATTTTTTATGATTTCATTATAAATGCTTTCCTGTGCTTTTGTATAAAAAATGTAAAATTGTAAAACATTTTAAAACAAATTTAATTCATATCTGTACACAATGCATGTACACTGTTCAATAAACCTTTATGTTGTAAACTGTACAGTACTGTTTCAGCTTTACAATATTTATTATAGATAAACCAGTACTAGGTTCTCATTGATAAGTTAAAAATTACAAGTTACACATCCTGTCTAATTTGTATAATCTGTATTAGTAAAAAATTATTTTTTATTTATTTACTATTTTCTATTTATGCAGTGTAAATGTTACTGTACACAGATACCTCTCCATTTTTGTTCTTTTGACTAATTTATAAAATATTCTTGGTGTTGGTTAAATGGGGAAATATTGAAAAAAATATTTCATCGGTTGTAAATATTTGGTAATGGGTTGTTAACATTATATGAAATGCATAGGTATAATTATATGTTCCGCTATGTAATCTAAATATAAAATATGTAAAGTTTGTATATAATTATTGTTGTAAAAATGAGAAAAGAAATGATTTCAAGTCTCTATTCTGTCGATATGTCGTGATATTGGAACCATGATTGTTCTGTGAACTCTGTCGATGATTTGGAAGCATACAACTCTATCGAACAAAGTGATTTCTGGAACAATAGTATTGTTATCCAAAACTCACGGATACATGCTCGGTCTGAGCTCCATATTACCTAAAAACAACAAGTTCTTAAGAAGGGGATTATCGAAATATTCATCATCTTTCTGATGATAATATTAGCCTTTTTTAAGATAGTTGGATTTTGTGGTTGGCGTTTATATCATTACAATGAAGACGACTTTTCTATTTAAGTCTCGATTAATAACAAGCTTTTTTTAAAGTTTACATATAAACAATATAAGCAATTTGTTTCCATGTTCATAGCTCGGCAGAAATCAAAAATTGAAATCAAAAGTCGAATTCATTATTTTGATGTTTACGACGACGACTGTAGTTTTTAAGAAGGGGGGATTATTGCTACCTAGTATAGGATAGTTTATAAGACAGGGGAATATGTTACCTAATATAGGATAGTTTATAAGACAGGGGAACATTGTTACCTATTATTGGATAGTTTATAAGACAGGGGATTATATTTACCTATTATTGGATAGTTTATAAGACAGGGGAATATAGTTACCATATTATTGGATAGTTTATAAGACAGGGGAATATAGTTACCTATTATTGGATAGTTTATAAGACAGGCTTGATTAGAAGAATCTGAACAGGGTTGCCAGTTAACAGGACTATAACTAAAAAATATAATTTTATTCCTGTTTCCAACGTAGTCGTTTGTGTATTTTAAGAGCTTGGAAAGGAATTAAATATTCAACTCAAACTCTAATTTTCCAATTCCTATATCTTTACAACCTGAAGTTGTAAACCTTTGATATTTCCAACCATAATTTCTGCTGGATCAAGTTTTCAAGTTTGATATATTAAAGGTTTATGTTGTCTAGGATAAAGGGATTAGAAAATTACAGTTTAAAAATAGATTTCATTTCTGAAACAAAAATGGGGGATGAAGAAAATGGTGCATGCATGGTGAATAGTGATAAAAGTATTGAATATACCTTTGAAAAGCTGAATCAAGGCCTGCATGCCTCCAGCTCTGTACATGGTACAAATACCCGGGCCCGTACCTTCCTCTACTCATGTACATAAATACTAAATAGTCATGAACCTTCCTCCACTCATGTTGTATAAAGTCATGTACAGGGCAGCTATGTAGGGGGGGGGAGGATATTATCCCCCCCCCTTTCTCATGAAAAATAATGGAATAATGGATTTTCAAGTTCCATGATTTAAAACTTTAACAATTTAAGTAAATGTCTTATATCTCCGTCAATTTTAAAGATACAAAGAAGGTAGACCACATTTTGGAAACCTGTTTAGACTTTTAGTCCTGTTTTTATGCCCTCTCTATCATTTATCTGTTATCGGAAATCAAAGACGATATTTAAGTCGTCTCTCAATTCCCATGTTTATTGGGACATCCTGTATCTAATTATTTACCTTTCTTATTTTTGTACACCATGGCTACACGATATTGTAATTATATTTATATCTAGGGTTAACCACTTAAAGGATGAGACTTAAATGACGACCTTAAACTACAGGGTGTCCCACGAAACATGACAATAGCAAGACGACTTGAAAGTCGTTTTTGATATTTGAATTTATTTGTGACATTTAGTCTTCTATCTACTTTAACATGTATGATTCTTGAAACAATTATCACATAATTCTCCAAAAAGTGGTCTGCGTTTTTTGTGCTTTCAATATTACCGGAGATATAAAGAGTTTGGTTCAGATTTCAATTTTGTTAAATAAAAGCAAAATTGTCGAAAGCTGAACGAAATTGTTCATATCTCGGGCAATATTGAAAGCACAAAAAATGCAGACCACATTTTGGAAATGGCAGGACTTGGGGAATTTTGTGATTATTATCTCTAGAAATTTACTAAAATTACGTTGACAAATAAATGCAGCAAATTATATCAAAAATCAAGACGATATTCAAGTCGTCTTGCATACTGTCATGTTTCGTGGGACACCCTGTATCAAAAACTAAATATCTCAAGGTTTTCTGTCGTAAATTAATGGTATTAATAATGATTTTTCTAAAAAAGAAACAAGATCATAACTGCAGGGAACTATATAATGTAAATGTGTTGAAGAAGGTTAACTAAATTCTTTATAGTCGTCTCTGAAGTCTCATCCTTTGTGGGTAACCCTTTATTTTTATATATAACGAACCAACGGTACTGTAAAACCATGCTTTGAATATGCACATTCCTGATATGAAGGCCTGGATTAGATATTGTTGGAACCCAGAGGTCAGGACCAACCTTAATTATATTTAAGTTAATTCCATATAAATTGTTATGTAAGTGTAAAATTATGGCAAATAAAACAAAATATTAAAATTTACCTGAACTAAAGTTGGAATAGATGAGAGTCCAGGAGGTAGAGAATTCTGAAATAAATATGAACGTGTTTTTACATGACCCTTTTTAATGAGAGAAATTTAAAAAAAAAGAACTAATTTAACTCTATTTTTGGTATTTTTGGTTCTAAAATGCACAATTCTTGTTTACTATAGGGACTGTCAAGTTATCTGTAGAATTTATTCTATTAAACATAATTTTATAAAAGTTCAAAGGTACCGTTGTGAATTGTTCATATGTCTTTTACTTACCAGAGAGAGATTGTTTTGGTCTCCCAGCATTTCTGTATTCAAACCTGAAATATTTCCGTATTCAGACCTGGAATATCTCCGTATTCAGACCTGGAATATTTCCGTATTCAAATCTGGAATATTTCCTTATTCAGACCTGGAATATTTCCGTATTCAGACCTGGAATATTTCCGTATTCAAACCTGGAATATTTCCGTATTCAAACCTGGAGGAATATTTCCGTATTCAAACCTGGGATAGTTCCGTATTCAAACCTGGAATATTTCCGTATTCAAACCTGGAATAGTTCCGTATTCAAACCTGGAATAGTTCCGTATTCAAACCTGGAATAGTTCCGTATTCAAACCTGGAATAGTTAATCGTGTTTTCCTATTTTTAAAGAAAATAAACAAATAAACAGGATGACTAAACACTCGCCATAGTTTGATTTTTATAATCCAACCTAGGAATATAATCTGAATGAGATAACATTCGTTAAAGACTCAAATTAAGGAGCGCATCAAAAGATGTAACAGCCAGTGCTAAGAAATTCATTGCCATCAGAAGAAGGCATTTTGAATATTAATATAATAAAATTAAGTAGAAGGGCCAACTGTGACATTCATTTATCAACAATTTGTAAATTTCAAGTTTCAACCAGACAAAATTAGCAAACTTCAAACCGGTCAAAAACAGCGTTTATCAAAAATCTAAAAATTATAGTCATTGACTTTTATTTGAATACCTTTGTTTTGAATATTGAAGAATCCTGCTCCCTTTTTAGAATAATTATCTTCAGAATACCTGAACAGAGACAAGAATGTAATGCAAGGAAAGTATATTGCAGTTGCGTATACTCTGCGTACATATTGAAACCATTTCTCTCTGGGCGGAATTTGTAAACAAGAATAGATGCCTCAGTGTTCGTTTTGTATCCGAGGAGGTTAAAAGCATTGAATTTTTATAATTTTGATAAATCACATAATAGTTTCCTATGGCCAGAATATTTCATTGATTATTTATGTGAAAGATGGATCCCATGTCAGGCTTCGACATCCGTCTTGTGTTTACATTACCACCCAGTGGCAGTACACTGCAGTACAAATGAAGCGTACACCTCTGAAATAACTTTCCTTGCATTAAATCCTTGAACAGAGAGAAGTAATTAATTAAAATTGTTTAGAAATAAAACCAAGTCACTTTTGTAAAGAATGTAATGTGAATTGGACAGGAAACCCTTTAAAGGGACCGTTCACTTATTTTTATAATTTCTTAGTAAACTAATTAGCCTCATAGCTATTCATTGGTATTAGTCTCGCTTTTCAAAGATATCTATGGCCGGAGAAAAATCCGATTTATCGTTTTCAGTAACAACAGCGGCATTCCAATGAAATCTAAAATTATCATATTTTAATGACATAATGATAATGTGTCAACCATTAGATAATAAAATATAAAAACTTTTGATTTCAGAATTAGCAAGAAATTGACGTTTTTCGTGTTTAAACATGATTTAACAAAAAAACAAGTTTATACAAAGACGACTTTCTCTAACAGACAAACCGGTTCCTAGATTCCAACTCTTCAAAATCACGGGAATGCCTGGGAAGTAGGAAAAACGTATTAAATCGTCAAATGTTTAAAATAAGTTATATTTTGAAATAGACAATTTTAAAATAATTTGGAAAAAATTTAAGGATATCTACAATTAACTATTTGATACTACAATTTAATTTAATATTGAAAAATGTTTTTATTCTTGACAATGACAAAAAGCATCAAATAATGTAAATACAAAGATTACCTTTGCGATGGAATTCTGAGAGATTAATCGGCTTTCTCTGCAGACCATTATTGATTATGAATAGCTAATAGGCTATTTAGTTTACCCTCAAATTATTCAAACAAGTGAACGTTCCCTTTAAATGAGGGTCACTTGAAGTTAAAATTAAGTGTTCCTTTAAGTTTTCGATTTTCCCATTTATTGATAAAAATCCTTGCTACCTGTTGAGATTGAACCCTTGGCTGAGAAGATATTTCCCTGCTCTTCCTCCAGGTTGGAGTAAAGAGAAATCTTGGGTTCGGAATCCTACAATCCAGGGATCAAAATATTAAAATCCACATGAAATATAATTCCTTATATCTTCAAACATAAAAAAACTCCTGATGTTTTTAGGGAAAGGAATTGAGTCTTTGCTACAAACTCTGATTTTCTAATTACTATATCTTTGGAACCAAATGTTTCAGACCTTAGATATTTCAAACTATGAATTCTTTTAGATCAAATAATCTAATAATATCAAAGGTTTAAAACATCGGGTTCTAAAGATATTGGGGTTTAAACATTTTATTTTGTTCCAAAGACTTTATTCCTTTACTAAACGAAAAAAAAAATAATTGGAGTGATAGAGTATGGTTGGGATTCAATCACAAAAATAATTATAATAAATGTATCATTTAGATCCTGTATACCCTGATACATTTGAGTCCGATCGGTTCAGCCGTTTTTACGTTTATAAGCAAACAATTCAACAAAACATAAGCAAATAGGCAAACACCAGTTAATATATTTGATCCTGTCTTCCCTATATCTAAATCTATGTCCCAAGGTATAAAGTTTCCAAGCTTGACAGCGCCCAATAATGTCCCAGATTCTATCTCATAATATATTCCATATTTATCCCTGAAAATATTAATAATTTACTCCATATTTATCCCTGACAATATAAATAATTTACTCCATCTTTATCTCTGAAAATATAAATAATTTACTCCATATTAATCCCTGAAAATAAATTTAATTCACTCCATATTTATCCCTGAAAATATAAATAATTTACTCCATATTTATCCCTGACAATATAAATAATTTACTCCATATTTATCTCTGAAAATATAAATAATTTACTCCATATTAATCCCTGAAAATAAATTTAATTCACTCCATATTTATCCCTGAAAATAAAAACTACAGTATGTCTCATACATATCGGATTGTTTATGGCTCTAAATTGCGATTTTTGGGACTAATCAGTAAATAAAAAAAGGGTTGAATCATTTTTAAAAATTTAATGCGCCTAATATGAAAATTTGCATGAAGAGAACACTCGGTTTTTAGAGTATTATGTGTGTATTTCAGCGTTAAATCTTGGAGATAATCCAATATGATATGGGAAGTACTATATCTACTCTATATTTATCCCTGAAAATGTATATAGTATACTACATATTTATCCCTGAAAATGTTATTTATCCCTGAAAATGTATATAGTATACGCCATATTTATCCCTGAAAATGTTTATAGTATACTCCATATTCGTCCCTGAAAATGTATATAGTATACTCCATATTTATCCCTGAAAATGTTTATAGTATACTCCATATTCGTCCCTGAAAATGTATATAGTATACTCCATATTTATCCCTGAAAATGTTTATAGTATACTCCATATTCGTCCCTGAAAATGTATATAGTATACTACATATTTATCCCTGAAAATTTCATATGAACCATGCTCTTTTACTGATTAAAATCTTAAAATTAAATAAATATTTATGTTTAGTTATCTTTGTTACCTTATAAACTCAAGTGCATGGAAAACCCCTCGAAAGGCCTCGATACAACACCAAGGCACTAGGATTTCTGCTGCCTGAATAAAACTATTTTTGACAGGCTCTTTATAAAAAAAAAACCATTTTTGATTTTCATTATACCTGACTCTCAGCATCACAGTAAAGTCCCAGCTCTTCACATGTATATTCAGTTTCATATTTATACGATCTACTTGTCACCAAACCCTACATGGATTAAAAAATATAACATAATGCTTAATTGCTGAATCTTTACTTATTTTACCTTGTTTTTACTTTTATGCCGCAAAATCAAAAAAGTTTTTTCAAAGGGTTTTGATAAAGTTAAATTACATAAAAAGGTCCTAGGCGAAATTTCTAGTGACTGTGCAATGTGTATGTTTATAAACTTTAAGTTATCAGTAATGAATGAGCGATCCATGTTCTTCTTTAAAAATTTATTAATTTCGATTGTGGTTTCACTATAAAAGTTACTTGGAGATTTTCTGCTTACAGAAACAATGGCGGATCATGTCAGAATTAAGCACAATTCATTGTTCAATGAAGAAAACGAAGATATCAATTGTATTCACAGTTTTAAAAAAGTGCTGATTTCTGAAAGGTGAAATTGTTAAACTAAAAATCTCTTGTTCATCTCTTTCTTAAATTAATAATTAAATCTTTGAGAGATAAAGTTCAAATTGCGAGTTGCTCCTCATTTGAGTCTGACAATGAATATAAATTCTTGGTCATCAGGACGGATGAATACTTCTTCTCCCTGAACTATTTATCAAGTTAAACAATATTATATAAAACTTTTGTTATAACCTGAAAATTATGTTTTGAAGCCAAGAGCCTTAAATTATCTCCGTTCACATCAAATTCTCTTTTACCCTGTCTTTAACTGCTGTTTAATATTGAGAAAAAACAAAACAACAAAATTTAAAACAAGATCACACCGATCTGTTATATATTTAAAGGGAGTGACCGGCTATGTAAGGTAGTTGAACTGAGTATGCAGTGCTGTGGAAAACTTCTTTCGGATTCATTTGAGACATATTAAACTTTTTAAAGATCTGTAAATCCTGAGTTTTAGCGCAAATTCAACGTTGAAAACTTTGGGGGTGGATACGTTTTCAGAATCGGTTTTTTAAAAATTATTAAATAACGTTTAGATTAAGGAATAAGATTAAAATAAAGAGAATGGGTTGGAAAAATTCTAATTTTCTGTTCCTATGATGACGATGAGTAAGAATTATTTGTAAAAAATGAAATTATAAAATTAAGCTTGTATTCCTTGTAAAGTAAAGAATATCAGGGCATACCAACCATATTCCTCGCTTTCTAAACCAACAAAATACAAAAGTTGATCAAGTTAAAACTTAAAATGTGACAGATTATTTACAAAAAATTTCAATTAAAGGGAGTGTTTGTGAAAAGTTAAATGGGTATTTGTTGATAGCTATTCTATAGTTATACCTCTAGTTCGGTATTTTTTTGCTGGTTTACCTACAGTAAAACCCTTAATAATAAATACATCGAAAGAATTCATCAAATGTCGTATTCTTCACTTTCTGATAATAGAATGTTGCAGATATTTTGTTTTTTAATTAAATGATTATATGGAACTCTTTAAAACTGTTCCCGCATATTCATGGCTATTTATTTATTTTCGCAATTTCTGAAATTTTCGTAATATAGTATAAAACTCATTGAAAAATTGTCAAGACGATATTTGTTAAATTCTTCCGATGTATTCGTTATTAAGGGTTTTACTGTACTGTTTCAGGGTTTAATTTAATTCATCTTTGCAGAAACATCAGGTAGGATTAATATTGATATCGATCAATATATAGCTACATTTAATAGATATGAACCTAGACCAACTTTCATTTTACCGAACACTACCTTTAAATATTGATCAAGGGAGTGTTTGCCACAAAATAAAATGTATGTAAAGTCTAAATATTTATTAATTTGTATTCCTGAGAGCTGAATCCAGAAGATATGCAGCAGGATCAAGAACGTCTAGAAATAAAGATATTAAAATGTTTAACAATCATTCTATTTGTAGACAAATATTGTTCTTAATTAGTTTCTTCTTAGTTACTTAGTTTACGGGCAGTAAGTATTTAGTAAGTAAGCAGTAAGTATGCAGTAAGTATTTGGTAAGTAAGCAGTAAGTATGCAGTAAGTATATGGTAAGTAAGCAGTAAGTATGCAGTAAGTATTTGGTAAGTAAGCAGTAAGTATGCAGTAAGTATTTGGTAAGTAAGCAGTAAATAAATATGCAATAAGTATTTGGTAAGTAAGCAGTAAGTATGCAGTAAGTAGTTGGTAAGTAAGCAGTAAGTATGCAGTAAGTATTTGGTTTCCGTATTAAAGTCTCGATCTAATCAAAGTTGATTTTTAAACCGAGCTAAGAACATTTCTATTGTTCTTTAAAACTTTTAATAAAACATTCACCATTTCAAAACTGTAAAACTATAATTAAAGATTTAAGTTAGCATCTTTTTATCAAAAAAAAGGTATAAATGACTATTTAGCATACTTGAAGGATTGGTGAGTATATCTTCTACCCTGATTAGAACTGGTCCTCCAGTGTAATCACACACCATACAATCTTCATACTCAGCCTCATAACCTTCCAACATCTAGAATACACAAGAATATGATAACATGAAATAGATAACAATCTAATCAGTTCAGACAAAAAAAAAACCAAACAAATTGGCGTTGTTCTATTTTTGGTTCTTCTAGAAGACATGGTTTATCCCTTTATTCAAAAATACAGAATGCTGCATATTAAGAAATTGAAGAGCTAACAAACCTGTAATCTATAATATTGTAGATTTATCTGTGTACAACCCGTGCTCCAATGCCCCGTTCTATTCCGACTGGAACCACCAACACCAAAAACAGCCAGCTCTGAATCTTTAACAAAATGGGGTAATAGTGAAGAGGGTTAAATGTTTCCCTATCTGCATTGTATACCTGATAGGACCCAGATATATCTGTAACTATACCTGATAGGACCCGGATATATCTGTAAACTATACCTGATAGGACCCGGATATATCTGTAACTATACCTGATAGGACCCGGATATATCTGTAACTATACCTGATAGGACCCGGATATATCTGTAAACTATACCTGATAGGACCCGGATATATCTGTAAACTATACCTGATAGGACCCGGATAGATCTGTGAAGGTTTGCCCAAGAGTTAAAATGTTCTATATCCGGAGCGTAAAGTAAATACTAAAAAGTGTAATTTTAGATACAAACTAAAGGAATTGAGTCTTTGCCACAAACTCAAAATTTGTTTTCCCTATCTTTGCAAACGTACTGAAGGTGTAAACCTTTAACATTTCAAACTTATAGATTGTTTGATCTAACAGAGTTATTAGCTTGAAATATCTAAGATCTAGCAAATCGGGTTGCAAAGATAAAGCCACATGATTCACAAAATTCCTAAATCTAAAGTTAAAAGTACGAAAATAAGAGCTTGTACATAACATGTAAAAACAGCGGATTTAAATATAAAGAAAAAACATTTTTGGCATTTAATTATATAATAACTTTATTCACTTGTTCCATACTAACATTTTATTCACTTACTTTTGTTGAAATAGTTTGAGCTAGAGTATCAATAGTTGGTTCTTCATCAACACAATCTAGACCATACACTGAAACAAGAATTTCAGATTTGAAAACTGATAAAAAGACGAGAGAGGACAAATGCAAACCGCACAATTCACTGATTCGGGTTGCAGCTGACGTCAAAACTTTAACTTCTTGGCATTGCACTGGCAGGATGAAATATACGGCCGTCAGTTTGAATATCGACCAAATACATAATAAGCAACTTAATTTGTTTCCTTCAGTTCGTTAGCAAAAAAAAATCATTTAAAGCAATAAAATTTTACAGAATAAATACATAAACGCATGAGTTAAGCTATATATTCATAAGCAGAACATTGCGGAATAAAAGTCGTCTTCTTACAACCTCTTCATTAGAAACTTAGCAAGGACTTTTCTAATTTGTAACTGAACTTTGAAAATGCAACCTGAGCATATTCAGATATATATAAATCATTACAGTTACAAATCAAAAAATACTTAGCGACGTTTTTAACTAAAAAATGGACAGAAGACAATTTTCATTATTCTCGTATCACTGTATAGTCATAGGTTCCTAAAAAGTAAGCATATTCCTACAAAATAACTTTCGAACGAAAAAAAAAGGAAATAACATATAAATAAATGATCTTAAAGGGACTGTAAATGAAAAATGAAATGGGGTTTAGACTGAAAGCTAATCACTTTAGCTCTTGATCGCGACCCATGAAAGTTATATCTGATGTTCCTATCTCGAGAAATTGATATAAAACTGTGTCAAATTTATACAAAAATTCACATAGATACAATTTTGTATGGAATTAGTAGGTTTAAACAGGTTTAGTTCGCGATCAAGAGCTAAAGTGATTACTTTCATTTTTCTTTTATAGTCCCTTTTAACAACAACAACAAGTTTTTTATTGCTTCCGGGTTTAAGTCTGATAGGTAAAGTATAATTTTTTTGTTAGTTTTTTATTTCGAGTTGTGGAATAATTTTTATCCAAACCTGTTTCATCTTTCGAGCAGTCTGCAATAATCCTAAATAATGAACAATTTGGTACTTTTAGATCTATTTGTCTCTCATCAAAATTACAGTATTATGTACTGTAAATATACTATTTATAAGCAAACAAAAAATGTTATTATACTAAATAATTATTTTAATCATTTACAATGACTCCTGGAAAGCTTGAGATTAGAAGAATAATGAAAACAAAATTAAGAATTAGCAAGAAATGAGAATAGATGCTTTGGTTTTTTGATTTATTGTATCTATTCATTATTACCTAATTCCTGGATATACAGAATGTATTTGCTGAACCAGATTACCAGTATTAATAGGTCCAATATAGTTTATATATATAGTTACAAGCTCATCTATCTAAACAAATTATTTAATTTTAATTAATTTTTTTTTTCGATTTGTTAAATTCTCATATTTCAAAGTTAGGATAAATGCATTTTAATCAATACATCAAATTTTTTCATATCAGGACATCAGTATCAGTATAAGTATCAGTATCAGTATCAGTATCAGTATCAGTATCAGTATCAGTATCAGTATCAGTATCAGTATCAGTATCGGTATGATCAGTTTTATAAATTTCGTGTCCTAGATTTTCAATGTACAAGTTGACATTTTTTGTGAAGAATTACTGGTAGGAGTTTGCGACCTTGTAATAGCTCTTGTTTTGGTTTTACATTTTCAAATGAAAATGATGAAATTTATGAAACTATTTAAAAACGAAGATAAAGTAAACTTTAGTTTAATGTTTATTAAATAGAAAATGAGAGCAATTATCCAGTGAAAAGGGGATAGAAAAATAATAATAAAGATAATAAGGGTTATGATAATATTCATAAATAATAATACTAGCAAAAGTAATTAGATTTATTAAAAACTATGAAAATGATAATTATGATAATAATGTAATTATCAAATTAGAAATATTGTTAATCTTATAAAAGCAATAAATGATATTAGAAATAACGCAAAACATGGCAATAATGAGAATCATAAGCATAGCAAAATGATAATGATAATTATAGAAATAATATAATAATGATGATATTAGCAATTAAAATAATAAGAATGAAAACAATGATGATAGCTGTATAACCAATAATATAACAGAAAGCTAATAATGATAATATTAACAATTTTAAGAATGTTAAGAATTTGATATACCTTAAATTTGTTGTCACAGATCTGTGTTTCCCAGGATGTAAACTGGAAAGGCCAGTCTTGGTTTCCTTTTCAAAAAAAAAATTTTAAAATCCAAAAAGTAAAAAGAGAAAAGTAAGAAATAAGAAAAGGTAAAATTTTGCAAAAATACTTGTACTACTTGCTGACCTCGTAGCACCTCTAGTTTAAATTCTTGTACTACTTGCTGACCTCGTAGCACCTCTAGTTTAAATTCTTGTACTACTTGCTGACCTCGTAGCTCCTCTAGTGTAAATACTTGTACTACTTGCTGACCTCGTAGCTCCTCTAGTTTAAATACTTGTACTACTTGCTGACCTCGTAGCTCTTCTAGTTTAAATACTTGTACTACTTGCTGACCTCGTAGCTCCTCTAGTGTAAATACTTGTACTACTTGCTGACCTCGTACCTCCTCTAGTTTAAATTTTAAGCCAAAGTATGAGAAATGAAAAACTATGAAAATACGAGTCTCATTTATTTAAGAAACTCAATCAAATCTTGTTGTTTCTTAACCCGATATTATGATAAATGAAAACCCCTGTAATAAAACATGAAAACTCCACTGAAAACATATAGTATACTAATTTAATAAATAAATAATAATAAATTAAATAACAAATATTACCTTTGTAATGTTCTGGGCAAACATCTCCCTCCCTAAAAGAATTTATTTCTCATATATTGACTGCAGTATTTTCAAGTGACCGTACCGCACATTTACGCGTGACATGTCCGATTCACTACAGTGCCCTTTAAGGCCAAAAAACTCTGTGTGACGTTACATGTAAATCTCAAAAAGTCTTTTTTATATCTTAAATATAAAACAGCTCATGCAAACCAAATATTTAACAATTTACAGGCGTTTCCGTAGATTAATAAGGATAAATCTGACATCCTTATAAGTAAATGGAAATATTTACTTCTACACTGTAACTATAGTGTATCAGTAAATAGAAATATTTACTTTTGCTGAAACTATAGTTTCAGTAAATGGAAATATTTACTTTTACTGAAACTATAGTGTATCAGTAAATGGAAATATTTACTTCTAATTAAATTATGATGTATCAGTAAATGGAAATATTTACTTCTGCTGAAACTATAGTGTATCAGTAAATGGAAATATTTACTTTTACTGAAACTATGGTGTATCAGTAAATGGAAATATTTACTTTTGCTCAAACTATAGTTTATCAGTACTTCTACTGAAACTATAATGTATCAGTAAATGGAAATATTTACTTTTGCTGAAACTTTAGTGTATCAGTAAATGGAAATATTTACTTCTACTAAAACTATAGTGTATCAGTAAATGGAAATATTTACTTCTACTGAAACTATAGTGTATCAGTAAATGGAAATATTTACTTCTTCTGAAACTATAATGTATCAGTAAATGGAAATATTTACTTTTGCTGAAACTATAGTGTATCAGTAAATGGAAATATTTACTTCTACTGAAACTATAGTTTTTTGCAGCGCGCGTAAATCTATGAGTCACTTTTATAGAGAAAAAATGATTAAAAATAAAAATCTAAAGCTAAGACAACAAGTATATTTCATGCACCCTTGATTAGACAAATGTTTAAAGGGATTGTTGTGAATCAGACATGCCACACCATAAACGGAGGGTCCCTATGCCTGCATTAGACGGATTATAAAAATACTTCAAGGCGAATCTAAGTATGTCTAGAATGTATGCTAATAATCTCCACCAAACCATTCAAATGCCATTAAAATATGTGATACAAGATTTGATATTCAAGTCGTATCTCCCACTGGCCACTACGCAGGAAATAAGAAATACAAATTAAAGTCGGTGTAGTGGTCGCAAATAAGATTGAAGACTTACTGACCATTACACCAGAACAACTATTTTGTAAAATGACTTAAATGACTTAATGGTTTAAAATTAGTTTCACCTCTTTTCTATCATATTTCTAGTTCCACCCACTTTTAGAAAAATGGTTTAAAAATATTTCTTTTTAAGAATTTTAATTGATAAATAGATAATTAAAATAAATCTATTGCTCTAGTTTTGTCAAGTTGTTAATAAAAATAGTAAAGCAGTAAAGAGTAAAGTATAAAGTTTCCTCCTGATTGAAAAAAAATCCATGAGAAACAATTTTGTAATTATTAAAAGATATTTCTACACCATGTTTCCTAGTATTCCCGCACTTTCAAGCTTTAGGAGAGATTTAGATCTGTCATACCCACTCAATAAAATATCCTGAAATATTTTTCAAAAATACATTTTCATATAAGGGGTTCCCAGAATATTTAAATAATCAGACGTATTCTATCAGATGAATATTAATCTAACCTGACGTATTCTATCAGCTGAATATTGATCTAACCTAGCGTATTCCATCAGCTGAATATTGAACTAACCTGACGAATTATATCAGCTGAATATTGATCTAACCTAGCGTATTCCATCAGCTGAATATTGAACTAACCTGACGTATTCTATCAGTCGAATATTGAGTTAAATTGACGTATTCTATCAGCTGAATATTGATCTAACCTGACGTATTCTATCGCTGAATATTGATCTAACTTGACCTATTCTATCAGCTTTATATTGATCTAACCTGACGTATTCCATCAGCTGAATATTGAACTAACCTGGCGTATTCTATCAGCCGAATGATGAATTTCTTGAAGAACCTGAGCTCTTTCTTTATCCTTGAAGAAAAAAGTTACAAAAGATTGAATTAAGAAAATTTAAAAAGGTTAAAAAATCTAATTTGTGCATTTTTTTAAATTGAGTTTTTTCAAGTTATTAAAAAATTCTTACCTTCGCAACTAAAACATTGTTTAACTTTCCATTTTCTAGATATTGAAATAAGCTAAAGCAAGTCAATAATACTACAAATTATGGCATATCAACGATAAAACTAAGTGAATATGTTTTGGGTTAGTTTTTTAAAAGTCTATGTCTTTATATGAATATTGTTTGTTTGTCTGTCTGCCTGTATCCAATAAATGTCAAGACGGCTGAACATACTTTGTCACTTTCATGTACAAAATGGTACCGATCGGCAACTCAAACGACCCCAGGGAAGGTTAAAAGTGAAAAGTGAAAAATCTGCCTTTAAAAAATTAAGATTTTTAAATTCTATTATTGTTTACAGAAACATACGCAAAATTTCAAGTTGTTGCTGAAAGAGGGACGCGAAGGCCTAGTTAATCATTTCTAAGATCTCAGAATATATATATATATATATATATTCTGAGCTTAAGATATAAATATTTGTAAATATGCTAATATGCATTCCTATAGCAAGAGGAGACCAGTAATATTTCAAAAAACTGAAGAAAGATAAATATATATTTTTTAAAAATCTCCAGAACATCAAGATTAGCTTCATCTTTAACTATTTAGATCTAAATCTAAAAAAGTTCAAAAAAGTTATCTATAAAAGTTCTTTATCTATAAAATTATTTTCCCACCTCACTAAAATACTTTTATTTTGATCGAAAACAAACTTGAAAAATTAAAAATCCCGACAAAAACTTTTTCGCACTTAATAATACCCATTACAACAACATATATAGTTTTATTCAGTTTTACTCAGTTTATTTAAAAGCAGGTCGATAAAGTTACTTAATCACCCTGTTGTAGAGAGATTATGTAACTTTATCACCCTACAACGAGACAAATTAGGTATGAAATTTGAAATTTTAATAGCAAGGTGAAAAAGTTACTTTTTCGCCCTGTTGTAGGGCGATAAAGTCACTTAATCACCCTATAACGGGAAATATTAGGTGTGATAAATTTCATCAAAATTGAATAAACATTTTATCATTATTCAAAGTAACACTTTTAATAAATAATTTTCCTCTGCGGGTCAATATTTTTGTTAAATTAAAAGATATATAGTTAATACTGTAACAAAGCATTTTATTTTTAGAAATACATATACACTGTACACTGTACACACTGTACAATCAGAAGATAGCAAGATTACATGACAGTTTTTCTTATAGTTTTAATAGTTTTGATGTAAAGGGTTACCCACAAATGATGAAACTATAAAGACGACCTGAAACTCTTTAAATATGACGATTCTAAGGTTAAATTAAGTCTTCTGCCTTAAATGCAGTTTTTCAACGGCTTGTATACCGATTTAATCCCGAATATAAGAAAAATGACAATACAGATTCTGTCTCTGAAGTCTCATCCTTTGTGGGTAACCCTGTATGTTGTAGACTTGTAACTGAAGTTGTCTGTGTACATATTGTACAATACATGCAGTCTTGTAGACTGCCTAGAGTAAACTACCTCAATTTTCTTATCTTAAATACACACAAGGAACAATTTAAGTTCTGATAACAAAAAAAAATGGTTAAAATGAATGAAATCTTAGATAGTACCAATCTAACATACATCAGATCATTCTCAAAATTCTCAAACTTTTTAAGAATATACTTGCGTGTTAAGGGGTTTTAAAAGTTTTTTGAAGTATCTTTATTACTCATGAGGTTTAGGTAAAATCCATAGCGTAAACGACATATATACTTTAAAATATAACATACTAGCTGAAATATACTTTAAAATATAACATACGGGCTGAAATATACTTTAAAATATAACATACTGGCTGAAATATACTTTAAAATATAACATACTGGCTGAAATATACTTTAAAATATAACATACGGGCTGAAATATACTTTAAAATATAACATGGCTGAAATATACTTTAAAATATAACATACTGGCTGAAATATACTTTAAAATATAACATACTGGCTGAAATGTCCGTTGTTGTCTGTGGAATTCAAAAACCCGTGAGCTCCCTTAAAAAATGTCAGGCACTTTGGTCCAGCCGTTTTGCTAACTATAGCTAACATATATATCCCCCTTTTTGGCCTGATATCCCCCTTTTCAGCCTGATATCCACCTTTTCAGTCTGATATCCCCCTTTTCAGCCTGATATCCCCCTTTTCGGCCTGATATCCCGCTTTTCAGCCTGATATCCCCCTTTTCAGCCTGATATCCCCCTTTTCGGCCTGATATCCCGCTTTTCAGCCTGATATCCCCCTTTTCAGCCTGATATCCCCCATTTCAGCCTGATATCCCCCTTTTCAGTCTGATACCACCCTTTTTGGCCTGATATCCCCCTTGTCAGCCTGATATCCACCTTTTCAGCCTGATATCCACCTTGTCATCCTGATATCCCCCTTTTCAGCCTGATATCCCCCTTTTTAGTCTGATATCCCCCTTTTCAGCCTGATATCCCCCTTTTCAGACTGATATCCCCCTTTTGAGCCTGATATCCCCCTTTTCATCCTGATATCCCCCTTTTCAGCCTGATATCCCCCTTTTCAGCCTGATAACCCCCTTTTCAGCCTGATATCCCCCTTTTCAGCCTGATATCCCCCTTTTCAGCCTGATATCCCCCTTTTCAGCCCATTATTACTATAATCCCCTCTTACCAACCTTTAATATTCCCTAGTTTTTATATCTCTCAGGACCATTTCATCCAGTTCATTTCAAACCTTTGTAGAACTCTATCCTATTCTAAAACATCCCTTCCCATGTTATCCTGACATATTACAACCAGATATATCGTCTCCTATCACGTCATAACCTATCCTGACATATTACAACCAGATATATCGTCTCGTATCACGTCCTAACCTATCCTGACATATTACAACCAGATATATCGTCTCCTATCTCGTCCTAACCTATCCTGACATATTACAACCAGATATATCGTCTCCTATAACGTCATAACCAATCCTGACATATTACAACCGGATATATCGTCTCCTATCACGTCATAACCAATCCTGACATATTACAACCAGATATATCGTCTCCTGTCACGTCATAACCTATCCTGACATATAACAACCAGATATATCGTCTCCTATCACGTCATAACCAATCCTGACATATTACAACCAGATATATTGTCTCCTATCTCGTCCTAACCTATCCTGACATATTACAACCAGATATATCGTCTCCTGTCACGTCCTAACCTATCCTGACATATTACAACCAGATATATCGTCTCCTGTCACGTCCTAACCTATTCTGACATATTACAACCAGATATATCGTCTCCTATCACGTCATAAACTATCCTGACATATAACAACCAGATATATCGTCTCCTATCACGTCATAACCTATCCTGACATATAACAACCAGATATATCGTCTCGTCTCCTATCACGTCATAACCTATCCTGACATATTACAACCAGATATATCGTCTCCTATCACGTCATAACCTATCCTGACATATTACAACCAGATATATAGTCTCCTATCACGTCATAACCTATCCCATTCTATTAATTAAAATATTGTCCTGCATGTCCTATCCTATTCTATTCTATTTAATTCTGTTCTACACGCCTTATCCTATTCTATTCTATTGAATTATGTCCTACATGCCACAACTCACATCCAATACCTTTCTATTTGCTCACGTCTTAAACTTCCTATCCTATTTAATTCCATTTAAGTACGTTCTACGCGTCTTATCTTTTTCCTTAATATTTAGATCTTTCCTACACGTCCTATCCTATTTCATTCCATTCAAGTACGTTCTACGCGTCTTATCTTTTTCCTTAATATTTAGATCTTTCCTACACGTCCTATCCTATATCATTATGTTAAATTCTGAGTTACACGTCCTATACTATCCCATTCTATTCAAGTTTTTCCTACCTATACATCCAATACATTCTATTCAATGCTGTCCTATTAGAGGAGGATTGGGTTTCCTCTCCCCCCCCCCCTTTCGTTCAACGTGCTTGGATCTATCCTAGATCCTATTCCGTTTAATCTGGTCCTTACAAGTCTTATCCTCTCGCTTTATTTTCTATTTTGAATATTTATTTAGATATGGACGATGTGAAATGTTTTCGAGAAAAAAATATTCAAACCAAGGGAAAATATTCATCAAACTAAGACTTACATTCTGCATTAATAAAAAGTTTATCAAGGGGGTTGATAGTAGTCTATCTATCAGCCTAGTTTGCTAATATATGTAAGTAATATGACCTAATTTACAATACAAACATCAAATATGTACAGGGTGTCCCAATAAACATGGGAATTTAGTGACTAATTCGATATCGTCTTTTTAAATAATTCTTTGATTTAGTATAGTGATACCTACTGATTTTTTGATTCGATTGATAACTGTTTCGAATGTTCATTCCCTGAAAAAATGTAAATCCTTCCAGAAAAAATAGACCTTTTAACCCTTGGATGTCTGAAGCACTGATAATATCGAGAAAACGTAAAGCCAAATTGTTTAATAAAAAGTTGAGGAAACCCTGTCAGGAAACTAAATCTAGATTTAAAGAATATAATGCAGTGTATACTCGCCTTGTGAGGGCAGCACGAAAAAAATACTTTAATGATAAATTTCAAGAATATAGTAAAGATTGTAAACAAACATGGCTGACTATCAATAGTGTACTAGGAAGGGGACGTAAAACAATTAACATTCCTGATGCATTTGTGAGCAATGGAAAAGTTCTCTCAGGGGCCGTAGAAATATCAGAGGGTTTTAACAATTTTTTTGCTAATATAGGTCCTGATCTGGCAAAAACTATTAAGGGCACTAAAAAACAATTTTCTGACTTTTTGTCACAGGGAACAGATGAAAACTTTGTTTTTGCAAATATGACCCCTGATATTATAAATGATGCTCTTAAAAAACTAAAAAGTAAAAACAGTTCTGGACCAGACAAAATTTCAACAAATTTGCTAAAGTCTATCATACCAATTATCATGGGTCCTATCTGTCATTTATTTGATTTATCTTTCAAAACTGGGTTTATTCCTACCACTCTTAAAACTGCAAAAATCGTCCCAATCTTCAAGGCTGGGGAAACGGATAATTTTACAAATTATAGGCCTATAAGTTTGCTTTCTTCGTTTTCAAAACTTTTAGAAAAAGTGGCAGCAAATCAAATTATGAAATATTTGAATAAATTTAAACTACTTTATGAACATCAGTATGGCTTCAGAGCAAAGCACAACACTACTCAACCCTTAATTCATTTCTTAGATAAAATATACAACGCACTAAATAAACCTGTATCCGAATATACTCTGGGAATTTTTATAGATTTAAGTAAAGCTTTTGATACCTGTGATGTTGACATTCTACTGAGCAAGCTTGAACACCATGGATTTCGTGGGACTTCTAACTTATGGTTCAAAAATTATTTAAAGGGAAGAAAACAATTTACTTCAATCAGGGGTGTTGACTCTTCACTTAAAGAAATCTCTTGTGGTGTACCACAAGGATCGATATTAGGACCAATTTTATTTCTAATTCTTATCAATGACCTTCCTAAAGCATCGAAATTTTTTACAATTCTTTTTGCCGATGATACAACACTGCAACTTTCTTCAAAAAGCTTACACGACTTATATGATTTGGCAAATTTTGAGCTCTCTAAAATAGAAGATTGGTTTAAAGCAAACAAACTGACTTTGAATCCGCTTAAAACCAAATATATTCTCTTCAAAAATAAAAAAGAAGATGTAAGTATCACCTCGCTTAAACTTCAAATAGATAATAAAGATATAGAAAGAGTAGGAACTGGATGCAAAAATGAATCTTTTAAGTTTGTAGGTGTTCATTTAGACGAAAATCTTAACTGGAACCATCATCTTAAGGCGGTTAAAAACAAAGCATCCAGTGCAGTTTTTGCTTTGTCAAGTGTAAAAAATATTCTTCCTAGTAATATTAAACTAACCATTTACAACTCATTATTTCGATCATTTATAGAATATGCAATTTCAGCCTGGGGATGTAACAAATGTTCAGAAATGAAACAAATTCACATTTTACAGAAACGAGCAATACGATTAATTGATAACTCAAAAGCCACGTCTCATAGTGATCCTCTTTTCCTTAAGTATAAGATTCTAAAGATTAATGATCTGGTAGACTTTAACCAAGCTATATTTATGTATAAATATACACATAAACTTCTTCCTGCATCTTTTGAAAATATTTTGAAAAAGCTTGGAAACTTTGAAAGATCTCTTAACTATCAACTTGACATTCTCAAAATGTGCTCATTACAGTATTTACCATCAAGCTCTCTTCTTAAGATGTGGAATAACCTGCCTCTTGACTTAAAAAGAAGCAACTCTCTAAGTATATTTAAAAATAGACTACTAAATTCTCTTTTTGAAAATTATAGGACAATGTGTTATAAACCGAATTGCTATTCATGTAAAACTAATTAGATATGTTTTAATATGCTTTGATATTTGTTGTGTACATGTCTGAAAATTACTTTAAACTCTAGTTATTCGAATTTATGTATAAACTATTTTGCATATGATAAATTCGCACCCTGATCTCTAATCGTTCTCCTTAAATCTATTTAATTGAAATATTTTGTTATTATTACTAACATTAGGTGGAAAAAATAATCAAAACAGCCAAGAGCTATTTTCCACCTAATTGCTTTATACTTGTACTGTTAATATAATCATCAATTTTGTGATTGTAAACTCTATCTGTATACAGATACATTTATTTTAGCAATAAACGTTATCTTATCTTATCTTATCTTACTGAGAAAGCTGTAATCTGTAAGAGTTTCGTCTGCTATGTTCACATTTTGTTTGTTTATGTTTTGACTGCAAACAGTTGTACTCAGTAAAACATCTTTAGAATCTTTTTACAATCTCATAAAATAAATCCTAGCAGACATAATAATATTAAGGCTTTTGAAATTAGGTATTACAATGCTAATTCATAACAAAGACGATATCGAATTCGTCACTGAATTCCCATGTTTTTTGGGACACCCTGTATAGTACTAACCTCAGGAGTTCACCAACCAAAGACAAACTAAATTAATCCAGTATGTTTTGAATATATTCTCTTCAGAAATGTGCAATTTGTTCTCTATTTGTTTTTCATAGAAGGTAAAATAAGGATAATATCACTTTTCAACATTATAAATATATACAGGGTTATCCACAAAGGATGAAACTTCAGCGACGATTGTACGGATTTGTTTAGTCCGTTTTCTTACTTTCAGATCTTCCTTGTCGGCCCAAACTGGTTTATTTCTGTGCTTAATCATTTAGCTATACTAAATTGAATGTAGAAACCAAAAATCAAACTTTAAATTATCATATCAATTTAGAGTTGTGGGTCGTCTTTACTGTCTCATTCTATGTGGTTAACACTGAATGAATAAGATTTTTTATAAATTTTCAAAACATTTGTTTAACAAAGCTTTATCTAACTCATTGAAATTTGTCTTTTGTTTTTACAACTTCAGTCATTATACAAAATATGTAATTATTTAATCATTTAGTAGAATTCCTCCAATCAAAGAACAGAATTATATATTTATGAACAGAATGCTACTCTCTTATTGGCTGTTTCAAAACAAGTAACAAAAGAAAAAAGGGAGAGTTGCTAAAAAAAAAATTTACGTAACGACCCAAGTGTCCTATTAAACATGGTAATTAGTAAAAACTAAATAGAGTTTTAGACCCCCTAATATACAGTTAGCCCTTAAAACTGAGGCATTAGAAGACGACTTTAAGAATCAATTTTTAATAATAAATAGTCAATGATAACATAGAACACAGCAATTGTACAGTTTGCACTGAACATTGAACTAAATAAATGATTTTAAAATACATCAAATCACTTAAACACTGCTTTGATATCGTCCTAAAATTCCACAGTTTTCTGGTTTTCACTGTATCTAACAAATGTGACATTCTTCAATGTTTTTAAAGGATGTTTAATCACTTTTTGGGTATTGTTTTAGTATATCTGCTGGCAGCAGAATATATCATCAGAGATGTTTTAACTGTTTTATCTGCAAAAAGGTAATTATCATTTTTATAACACAGCACAGATGGAAAGTATGCAATACAGTGGCCATCAGATACAATACTGTAGATGGGATATAAATGAATATATTGCCTAGAACCTAGAGTGTGTAGAGTATACTGTAGATGGGATATAAATGAATATATTGCCTAGAACCTAGAGTGTGTAGAGTATACTGTAGATGAGGAAAATAATCTCTACTGTATTGAGGACTTCTACCAGGTTATTAACCAACGAATCAATCAATCAATCAAACAATCAATCAATCAACGAGTCAATCAATCAACCAATCAATCAATCATTTTAACAATTATTGAATTATTCAAATATTTCAATCCTTAAATCCAATATTAAAAAAATAAATAAATTCTTTAAAGGATAAAAAGCACCAATTAATTAATCAAGCAAGCAGTCTCTCAATTAAACATTTAATAGATTAATAATTAAATAATCAAATAATCAAATAATCAAATAATCAAAAAATCAAATAGCCAAACAGTCAATCAAATAAATATTTATTTTTGTAATTTTCTTTTTATTCCTTACTAAGAATTTTTTATGGACAGGATGCTGAATATTTTTTTAGAATATAATATTGTCTAATTTAACGAGAATTTGAAACTTTTAAATGAAGAAATAAGCTTAAAATATTTCTGGTGATATACAAACCTTTCTTTTTTTTATTTAAACAGTTTTTCTCATTTGTCAAAGTAAATTTTGATGAAAATTTTTATTTTTTTTATTTTGTTAATTGTAGGTTTTTTCCCCACGTTGTTCAAAATGTTTCCATAGAATCCTTCCTGTTCAAGATACTAATATTACAATAAGGTGAATGATTTATCTTCAAGCAATAAACATATTTATCATATTTATGCACTGAAAAGTTTAGATCAAGCAAAGTGAAAGTTTACAATTTCATTGTCAAGACTTAGAATTTATGATTATGATTTCTCATCATTTCCAAAGAATAGTTTCCAAAATTTGGTTGTAAGCAATTTACCCATTCTCGTATTAGCATTCATAAAAATTACAAAATTCTTAAATTTTCAATATATTTGATTTTTAATCCTAATCCGCACTAAGCTAGGTTCTAGAGCCAAAAATTGTGCTGAAGTATTGCATTCATACTTTTAAGTGATTTTCTTTTATACAAATTATGTTCAGACAAACTAATAATGAATTTAAAATCACACTGCAACATGTGTATATAGTTCTCATTGCAGAGTAGTTTTCTCATATCAAAATTATAGATAATTCTTGCATCCATTCCTTATAATTCTTGCATACATTCCTTATAATTCTTGCATACATTCCTTATAATTCTTGCATACATTCCTTATAATTCTTGCATACATTCCTTATAATTCTTGCATACATTCCTTATAATTCTTGCATACATTCCTTATAATTCTTGCATACATTCCTTATAATTCTTGCATACTCGTTATTATGCTCTGGTAAATAGCGTTCAACTATTCTTTTCCTTCTCATAATTAATTTTAACTTTTTAAAAATTTTCTGTGAATCAAGAACGATTGCTGTTTACTGTGTTTAATGACGAAGAGATAAAAAAGCCAATAATAATGAAAATATTTCCAGGGTTAGATCAGATCAATCAGATTTCCACATGAACTGCTTCAGGTTATCCATTATCATGATCTCTGTAAACTCTGTCAACATATAGAAGTAAATTTAATCATAGCCTGTGTCTGCTATTTTTGTACTGTTCTGTGATAAACTGTACTGTACTATACTATACTATACAATAATGTACTATCCTGTACTGTACTATACTGTAATGTACTATACTGTACTGTACTGTACTATACTGTACTGTAATGTACTGTACTATACTGTACTGTAATGTACTATACTGTACAATATTGTACTGTACTATACTGTACAATATTGTACTGTACTGTACTATACTGTACTGTACTATACTATACTGTACTGTACTATACTGTACTGTACTGTACTGTACTGTACTGTACTGTACTGTACTGTACTGTACTGTACTGTACTGTACTGTACTATACTGTACTGTACTGTACTGTACTATACTGTACTGTACTATACTGTACTGTACTGTACTACACTGTACTGTAATATACTGTACTGAACTTTATTGCACTATATTGTGCTGTCTTGTATTGTTCTATACTGAACTTACTACACTGAGCTGTGCTGTACTGAACTGCACTATACGGTAATTTACTTTACTGCACTACACTATTCTGTACTGAACTGCATTAAACTGTCATGTACTTTACTTTATTTTACCACCGTTTATTGTACTTTACTATACTTTACCATGCTTTACAGATATGTACTGTACTTCACTGTATTGTACTTACTGTACGTTACTGTACGTTATTGTATTCTACTTAATGTACGTTACTGTATTGTCTTAATGTACGTTACTGTAACGTACTTACTGAAAGTTACTCTACTGTACTGTATTGTTTAGATGTGATGATTGTTGTACACCACTTTCTGATCAGGCGGGTCGGGAATGTTTTCCTATTGGGTCAAGTTTACTTTGCCAGGTTCCCTTTATTTCCTATTGGGTCAAGTTTACTTTTTCAGGTTCCCTTTATTTCCTATTGGGTCAAGTTTACTTTGTCAGGTTCCCTTTATTTCCTATTGGGTCAAGTTTACTTTTTCAGGTTCCCTTTATTTCCTATTGGGTCAAGTTTACCTTGCCAGGTTCCCTTTATTTCCTATTGGGTCAAGTTTACTTTGTCAGGTTCCCTTTATTTCCTATTGGGTCAAGTTTACCTTGCCAGGTTCCCTTTATTTCCTATTGGGTCAAGTTTACTTTTTCCGAGGTCGAAATTAATGAATAGCAAGATGTAGTTGAACTGAGTGCAGAGAGTTTAAGGTTGAGATGTTTTATATTTCCTTTTTATGTTCGTGTTTGAAGGAATTAAACTTTGTTCAATGTCTACTGAGAAGATTGTAGTGAGCAGTGACTTCAACGCATGAAAACGGTGGAGTTCTGATTATTTTGTTTAGGATTGTCACGTGAAGAGAATATCTAGAGAGAAACCTGGAGTCGTCAAAATATTAAACTAAATATTTCTAAGTAATCCGTGTAAAACAGTATTTAGTACTGTAGGTTTTGAGTTTCTAATTTCTTCCGGATAAATTTGGATGATTTGGATCCGCACCAGGCCTTAGGAAAACTTTCAGGAAGCTGTTTAATAGTAAACAATTTAAAAATGTTGGAAATTAAGAGCGGAATGTTTCGTAACAGATTTTCAAATAAATCTACCTCTCATATGATATACAGAGCTTACGGATGATTATTTCACAAGGAATAATCGTCCCGTAAACTTTGTTCAGCATGTCACATCCAGCTCTGTTTAGCATCTAAGAGGTACATTTGTTTTTGATTTGTGGTTTTTCATTTTCTTTCTAACTTTAACCTCGTTGGTCAGGGATGATAGTTCTGTACACTTTAACCTCGTTGGTCAGGGATGATAGTTCTGTTCACTTTAACTTTGTTGGTCAGGGATGTTAGTTCTGTACACTTTAACCTCGTTGGTCAGGGATGATAGTTCTGTACACTTTAACCTCATTGGTCAGGGATGATAGTTCTGTACACTTTAACCTCGTTGGTCAGGGATGATAGTTCTGTACACTTTAACCTCGGTATAACTGTAAATATTGTAGAGAAGGGTGACAAACAAAAAAATTAAAGTCAGAATATCAAAGGTAAATAGGTTCTATGGGTAATGTCAACCCTTAGTATTGAAATGCAAAAAAAAAGTTTTTCTCTAACTTAATGAACTTAGGTGGAAGAGGTGTCGTAACAATCTTGATTTTTGTTAAGGATAGGGAGACAATTCGCTTTTTGTACAGGGTTACCCTCAGAGGATGATACATGTAAGGATTTTATACAAATTGGTTTTCTTACAAAGAAATTTTTTTTTCTTCTGGTAACCCTGTATATATATAATATATATCTATATATTTAGCACAGGGTTCATATCTATCTGTTTAGTACAAAATATTCCAACATCTTTATATTTCAATATATCTATCTAAAAAACTTGGA
Organism: Eurytemora carolleeae; assembly: GCF_000591075.1. Lineage (NCBI taxonomy): Eukaryota > Metazoa > Arthropoda > Copepoda > Calanoida > Temoridae > Eurytemora > Eurytemora carolleeae. The sequence continues at coordinate 104,859 of NW_019396766.1, read as the reverse complement.
AAAGTCCGTTTTTTCATTCAAAATTTTAGTGTGAAAATTTTGTTTTTTTTTACGCAACATAGATTTAAATCATTTACCTAAAATCTAATACGAAGAATCTGAGTGCTAAACACTGTAGAATATAAATATTCTATATTATATATTAAATATGTACTCCTTGTTTTACAACTATTTCGTGGTAATTTTAATTGTTAAATATTTCTTAAATCGAAAAAATATTGTAAAAGTTAAAAGTGAGTATTTTTAAAGTAAGGTTCAGAAAACAGTGGAATTCTAGTCGCATTTTACTTTTTAAAAATGTTTGATTGTTGTTAAAATTTGTATTTTGCAATTCAACCATTTCAAAACCCGAACAGACATTGCTTCATTTCTTAAGTGAAAGGAATAACGAAGACGACCTTCAACATTTTTCTAGTTATCACTGTATGTATTTAATCTAATAATCGAGGCAAACCAATTTGTGCTTTATTTCCATATATGAATGAAATGGCCAACATATTCAATCGCTTTTTTAACTTTTTTATGAAACTCCGTGAAAATGTGGAGAGCTTAACATACTTTATCATTATATTCTGCACAAGTTTGCATTACATTATGAAAAATATTTAAACATATAACACGAGTCTGAACTAAGGAAACCCAGTTATAAGTTTTCGAACTAGTCGAAATATCGCCAGGGCATCTGTCAAAGTAAAAATTTTACACAGTGCAATAAAAGTAAACTTCTAAACTAGAATTTTTAAAATATGTAAAATTTTGTTGATTTGTGAGGAGCCTGGAATTAAATCTTTTCTGCGATTAAGTTCTAATCTACAACCATTGATGTCGATATCTACCACGACACAACTTTTAGAATAATTTGCTAGATCCTTCAATTTTAGTTTGTACTGCCATTGGATACCAAAAAATTAATCATTTCATTTAGACAACAAAATATACAGATAACCCAACGTTCTATGTATGATATTTAATATGTATTCTGTAAACCATCAGACTATCGTTTGTAAAAATTTTAAATATCACAAAGTTAATTAAAAGTAGCAAGAGTTAATTTAGTTATTAACAATTTATGTAAAAGTTAAATTTAAAAACCATAATTTTATTAGAATTTTCTAATTTGTATCGACTCTGTAAATAAGTTTTATGAAAAGAATTTTAGATGAATTATACAAATAATTTCATAATAATATGTAATATGCCACATAAATTTAGAAAATTAGAAAATTTAGAAAAATTAGTACTGTTGTCAATATTCTAAAATGTGTAGGTTGATAAAAAAATCAGGAAAAGTAATTTTTCAGATAATTATGAAATAAAATGGGACTAATTGACACCGTCAAGGAATTATTGGAAAACGTTTAAAAATTCAGAAAATAAAATAATAAAAAATTTTACTTTCCATTATTTCAATTTAATACGAAAATAATTAAAATTATATTTTCCAATTTGGAAAACAGGCAATTTTAACCAGGCTCATATTCGGGGCACATGGAGCACTGGCTGTTTACAGGTTTAAGAATATAAGAATAATTATTATTCTTATTATTATTATTATTATTATTATTATTATTATTTTATTTCCAGAATAGTTACACTGAAAGATGATCCCTACTACTGGTATCTAGCTATAACTATTCTACTGCTTGGTTTTGAAGGAATATTTACACTTACAATAAAGGTTGTTTATCTACAGATTCAATGTGTTATAAAATGACCATTCTGAATTTTAAAAAATTGCTAAAACATCAATCATTCTACTTTATATTGTTCATAATCGTAAATAATAATAAATATTTTTAAAATGTTCAGGAAACTCAAGAATGGAAATTCTTCTGTCCAAGTGTGTTTCTTTACTTAACAAGGTATATTCATCTTTCTATATATATATATATATATATAATGAGTTGGTTGAGCTCTCTGGTCCCTATTTCATTGCCAAACCATCAGGATTTGATGGAGCAGTGGTTAGCGTGTTTGATTCATAATCTAAGGATTCATTGTTCACCCGTCAACTGCAAAAATCAAATCTAATGAATAGAGCCATACTGATAAGTCCTAATAGGACGAAACATTGTATCTATGGATATATATATATATATATATTTATATATTTATATAATGTAGTAATCACGGAAATGTTCTTAGCCTGGTTTAAAATTTCCAAATAGAGTTAAATAATTTCTAAGGAAAACTTTTTTCTGGCAAAGCTGGGTTCCCAAGCTATTATATACAGTTAAATACAGTGATCTCTAATAAATGTAGTGTATGTCCTGATGGCTGATTGTGAAGTGTATGTTCTGCTATATGGCTGATTGTGTAGTGTATGTCCTGATGGCTGATTGTGTAGTGTATGTCCTGCTAAATGGCTGATAGTGTAGTGTATGTCCTATTATATGGCTGATTGTGAAGTGTATGTCCAGCTAAATGGCTGATTGTGTAGTGTATGTCATACTATATGGCTGATTGTGTAGTGCATATCATGATATATGACTATATGGCTGATTGTGAAGTGTATGTTCTGCTAAATGGCTGATTGTGTAGTGTATGTCCTACTATATGGCTGATTGTGTAGTGTATGTCCTGCTATATGACTATATGGCTGGATTGTGAAGTGTATGTTCTGCTAAATGACTGATTGTGTAGTGTATGTCCTGCTATATGGTTGATTATGTAGTGTATGTCCTGCTATATGGCTGACTGTGTAGTGTATGTTCTGCTATATGGCTGAGTGTGTAGTGTATGTCCTGCTATATGGCTGATTGTGTAGTGTATGTCCTGCTATATGGCTGATAGAGCTGGACAAGCTGGACACGAGATTACAGCAGAAGGAGAGCAGAGAGATGTTGCTCAGTGGAAACTATTCTACTTTTTCTACACTTCTATCAGACGGTAAGATTAGTAGCAAACCAATGCAATGGTAGTAAAGAATTCGTAGAAAATTGTAGGAGTAATAAAAAGAAGATATTTTAGAAGTAGATTAGTTACCGACAAATTCTTGGGGATGCAGAACTCTACCTCTACAGTTTGGAGACCACCGTTTCCAGTTCCCGTTCTTACTGGCCTCCGTAGATAACAGACAGATCTAACATTTAAAAGAAATAACTTTTACCGTACTTTCTCCTGTTCTTTCCAGGATTCCTAGTTCGGATTTGAGGAGAAAATAGATCCTCTACAGAGACTAGATTTTAGAAGCTTAAATCCGAGTAAAACCCAAACTCGGGCTTAGATAGAACCCAAGTCAGGATTGGTTCTGATTCGACCAATGGGAGACTGTTTAGCAAGATTTCTCTTTGTAGCAGACAGAATGCCGTCAGATCAGCAGTGACAAAGAGATGTAAATTTCTAAAATTCAAACTTAATGCAGATACATTATTTTCATCGTATGTTTATTTCATATATTTAATGAAACTTGACACCTCAAATAATTCCCGAGATTTTAAATGATTAAAAGATTTTACGAAATTTTCGATCATCACCTGCTGAAGACTCGAGCCTTAAAGAGAAAAACCTAAGATGGTTGGTTTTTACTAAACTCAAGGCCATCCCCGGGTCTTGACGTGAGCTTTACTTGGGTCTAAGCAGACGCAAAGACCCGATTTTACTACTCGAGTTTAAGCTTTTAAAATCTTATCTCAGGAGTTCCCCCCAAGTCTCTAGATCCATTGGAGGTGGAGACTGATGTGGATTTGACATAGGATATAGAGATATAGATATAGGACAGGGTTGATTTGGGTTCCTTATGAGTAGTTGATTTTCCACCTCCTCACGTCATGGTCAACCTAAGTAAGGCTGGCCAGTGGCCATTTGAAGAGATTATTTGTAGTGATGGCTAGGCAGGATTGACTAAACCTGAAGAAAACTGGTTTCCAGAATATCTTTCAGTAGGTTTAAGTTTTTGAAGTGCTGAGGAAATCATTGATGAACAAGGGAGACCTGAGGTGCAGGACAAGCAACTAGTAAGGCATCCATGATATTAGATGATTTTCTATCAACAAGACCAGGCATTCAACGAACCATTTCTGCCTTTTCTAAATCTGTATAACTAAACTTCTTAAGGAGGCGGAATTTCAGGACTGTGTATCTGATTCTCCTCTGGAACATTTTCAAAGAAATCTTATAGCTTGACTGCTATCTAACCAGGAAGAGCTGCTACGACACAATGATATTTGGTTTGTTGTGCAGTGTTATTGCGGATGGCAAATTGAGATTCTGCTTGCTGAAACCATATTTTAGCACCATGAGCCCAGAACTGGGGCAGTTTAAGAGAAACTGATATCTGTCATTGTGCTTCATTGTCGGGGTCACCACTTTAGAAGTAGATTAGTTAAGACAGATCTAACATTTATTAGCAATATATTTGTAGGTAATAAACTATTATGCAGGAGAACATATTGATCCGATGCAGGTTCGAGAACTACTGGATTTCCAATAGCATATATCTTTTCCCGTATTTTCTCCTTTTCCTTCCAGGATTCCTATTTCTAATTCAGAGAGGACAGAGAGTTACTTTAAAAAATATTCATTCCTGTTTCGAAGATTTTTTTATAATGAAGACGACATTTTCATATTTTCCAGGAATGTTCGAAAATCCAGCGTCAGCAGTGAAAACAAATTGTAAGCGAAATATTAATTTTAAAAAAGTAATTTGAAATATCAAGTTTATAAGAATGCATCGAAAGGCATTCGGCAGTTGTGGATTGTAATATCTGAATGAGTAATTTTGAATTTATTTGAATAACTTACGATCTACACTCTTGGGTGTTAGCCGTTTTTAAGCATTTTCCCTCATTAGACGCAATTCAGATAGAAGTAAAATTAGTAGTGATCGAGATCAAATTCTATTCGACGTAAATCTATATCCCCTTTCATTTTTCGCGAAAACTCCCTTTAAGAGGAAAACAACACTTTTTAAAACTCTAGGTTTTGTTAAATGATACAGAATTGAATCCTTGTATTATCTCCAGGTATGGTTGATGATACAGAGGATAGAATTGGATTTAACTCAACCCTAAACACTACACTAGATCTGAATGTTCTCAAAGATGTCGGGGTAACTATTCTGTTAACATAATTGTATGGTAACATGGATTAATATTTAGATAAGGATATCAAATATTGTAAAAAAAATTGAGAAAAAAATAAAGAAACCAATTTATAACTAGGAACTTTTATTGCGATGAACTTGAGCCATAAAGCTGAACTCCTTAAACTCATCAAAAAATTTTGACTTTACAAGATTTATTTGTTAAAGAGCGAAACCTGTTTCATCGAAAATGTCAAATCCTTTTTGCCCCAGCAAAACATCATGCAGTGGAAAATTTGAAGCAACATTTGTAAAAGAAAAAAATTGAAAAAATCGAAACCCATTCAGTAATTAACGATTGAAAAAAAACAGCGATAAAAATGTCAATTTTTCAGTTTTTTTTCAAAGTATCAGTATCAAAAGATGCATCTTGAACCGCTAAATACCGCCAATTTCTCCGTCTTATTTAGGACTAAAACTAGTTTTTTTGACACTCCGACAAATATTAATAAAAAAACCCGGATTTCTAAACTCAGTGCATTCAACACGGTTATTTTGATACCCTTGATACACATATAATTTATAGTGATTTGAAAAAAAAAATTAAAATAAATCTGAATGAGTTTGAAAATTTTAAGAAAAATTCTTGAATCTTCTTTAAAAATGAGTCAAAGAAGACTGGCGGATTTGAGCAGCATTTTTATCATAAAAGTGTCAAATAGTTTCATCCTTGGTTGGGAATTGTATCAGCTGATTCGAGTTAAATCATTGCTACGAGCTTTGACAAATAAGAGACGTGTTAATGTTGAAAATGGTTCAACTGTTGTATGGTTTGTCGCAAATACAAGAAAGTTTAATTATTGAATACAGCAATAAAAAGGTCGAATTAGCAGACTCGTTTGAATGCATATAAAGCATTTATTTCAGAAACATTTTGGATTTTAACTATTTTCTATTCTTATTAGATTCCAGTTGATCTATCCAATATTCCAATACAGGTTAGAGCAGATATTTTCAAAATAAAAAATCTCAAGGTCTTTGCCACAAACATAGATTTTCTAATTCTAATATCTTTTCAATCTGAAGCTTTGAAGGTTCAAACTTATATTATTTGATTTTACAGAATTCATGGTTTGAAATATCTTGGTTGCAAATCTAGTTTGTGGCAAATACTCAATTCCATTAAAAATTGTCACTTAGGACTTTACACATTGAAAAGTTGATTTTACTCTGCTTTAAAAAAAATAAAAAAAATAATTTCAGGTTGATAATGATACATATTTCAGGTTGATAATGATACATATTTCAGGTTGATAATGATACATATTTCAGGTTGATAATGATACATTAGTTCTTATTATTGAACAGTTTCTTATGCTTATTCTCATTATCGGGAGATGGATGTTACCAAAGGTAAAAAATTTTAGAACGGAATTTTGATTTTTCTGGAAAAATTCAAAACAAATCTGCTTTTAAAGAAAACTGTAAACTGTAAACTGTAAACTGTAAACTGTAAACTGTAAACTGTAAACTGTAAACTGTAAACTGTAAACTGTAAACTGTAAACTGTAAACTGTAAACTGTAAACTGTAAACTGTAAACTGTAAAAGCTGTAAAAGACTGTAAACTGTAAACTGTAAACTGTAAACTGTAAACTGTAAACTGTAAACTGTAAACTGTAAACTGTAAACTGTAAACTGTAAACTGTAAACTGTAAAAGCTGTAAAAGCTGTAAACTGTAAACTGTAAACTGTAAACTGTACAATAAAGGGTAACCTGACTCGTGATGAGCTGGCTCAAATTCTTCTCTGCTATATTGGGACTGCTGCGGATATTATTGAATTCTTTGATTCATTTAAGGTAAAAATATCTTAAACTTCTCCGGGTTAGTAGTTAGCATATACTATATGAATGAATGAATGAATGTCTAGGATGACAAGGTGAATACAAACAAGGTATTGTGTGTGGCTGTCCTGTCTATCTGGTCCTGGTCTTTGATGCAGTTCACCTTCGTCATCACCTCCTCCAAGGTCAGGTTTAAAGGGACAGTTTACGAAGTTTTAAAAACTTCAACAAACAAATCTCAAATCACGGTGATAACAAGGTTGGAGGATCGGGCATTATATTTGCATTAAATAAAAACCTTTTTATCTTTGGTTAATTTTTCAACCTTCACAGTTTGCAGTTAAAAAAAAGTAGAAAAACAGATTTTAAAATGACATTTTTTTCAACGAAACTAACAGGTGCACAAGTGATCAATTCAAAATCAATGAAAAAAAAGGATTAAAAGAACTGCAGACGTAGTTTTTTAATGATGGAATACTCCTTAATTTAAAACGATATCCTTCACACACTTATCTGAACAACATTGTTGAAGATATTGTCATTTTTATATCTTATTTATCGCATTAAATTCGGTCAATCTATATCCATAACTATGTCGAATTAGTTGATAAGCATTGTATGGATCAGTGCAGCCGAAACTACGGGAACAGTCCCTTTATGTAATTTTCTATTCCAGGAGAAACCTATAGACCTAAATGCATCGGCTTGTGAGAAAGCAAAGCAGATTTGTTGTAATGTTGATGTCTGGGGGATTCTTATAAATATCATACTTCAGGTACATATGTATAATATATATCAGTCCTATTAATAAAGTGGTTTGATGTCGTCTTTTTTTCAAGTTTAGAGTTTTGTATTTTCGCACTTTTAGGTTTTCGATATTCATATTAATCTTTTTAATTTGGTAGCTTTGCAACAGTGTGAAAACGAATCCCATTCGATTCAGCCGTTTTTAAGTTTTTAGTTATTAAAAATCTAACATCCAAAACAAATACCCATGAGTCCTATTGTTGCTGTACCAGTACAAGGATATACCGGTATAGTGTAATTATGCTGCATACACAGTAAACCCAGTATGTAGTGAACCCAGTGCATTTTATGCAACAAATGTAGGCTGGCAGGATTTATTTAAATATGCATACATTTTCTGATTAAACTTTGTTGTTGTAAAGGATGCTCCTTTCTTTGTATTCCGCTTGCTGTTAATCACCTACTACAAGCTCATCTCCTACATGAACATATTCTTCATCTGTAAGAACACCTTGGTCATCACATTACAGGTTTAAACAATTCATGTTTAAAAACGGATCCGGAAATCTAAAAAAATAAAATTGAAATTAAATGATTATCTTATGATTTTTAAAATGTGCAGCCTGCCAATTGTGCACTGTTTAAAGAAAGAAATTTGTAAACAATACCATTCTATATTGACATAACAAATTACTGAATATCTTCAGGCATTTAAAAAATCCAAAGAATGTAGAGGTAGTGTATTGACCACACTTTGGAGAGCTCAATATTGTGGAAACTTTGTTTTTGACTAAATAATATTGGACAACCTTACAATAACTAATTAAATATTATTATTTTAGTTCTACCGGCTGTTTGTTGTTCAGCTGGAAGCAGCTGAGGCAGCTGCTAAGGAAGCTGAAGGACAGAAAGGAAGATTATCTAAGAAGGGAACAGTAGGAGGGAAAGGGTAACATTTATTCATATTTTTAAAAAGTTTTTTTTTTAAATGAGATCTATTAAAAAGAAAAGTACCACCTCCGTAATTTATTCTGTCCCTTCCTTACAGATGAAAAGTGACTTGAATGCTACAAAAATTTATCTATGTATTGAGACCTGAGAACTTAAATAAATCTCTGCATTTTCTTGTTTGCCTGAGACGCATGCTAAATTTCAGATCACTAAAAAACAAAATATTTTAAAATATTAAGTTGTGGAGTTGGAACAGCAAGCATAAAAGAGAATATTATTAGAAGTAGAGTAGAGTCTGAAAGGTGAGTCGATTTATCAAAAAATCTAAACCGTAATTCTTTAGTTCTTGTACATTTTTGTTAAAAATTACTTTCTTTGTGCTGTTATTCTGACAACTTAATGCATTTTATATGGTGTCAGGTATTTTGTCAATAGCATTTTTTCCAAGGGCGACTTCGAAAGCAGCAACTTTCCTAAGGTTGGCCGGGTTAGGCCTTCTGATTCACCACAGGTTGCAGGGGGCCGAGTGCTGCGGCTAGTACAGAATTTGGATCTAGCCACTTGGGATATTGCACATTTGAGAAGTTACCACTTGGGAAAATACCCTTGGGAAGTTGCCGGTTGGGAATATACCTTAGAGAGAATACCTAACATCTTCTTTATTTACTTTAGGAATACAAGGAACCGTAGTGGGAGAGGATTCAAGGGTAGGAGGGAGAGTGAGAGAACTAAAGGAGAATATACAAGGGTAGAAACAGATAAAACCATCAGACTCAAGGAGGACGGTTCAAGAAGAAGAGAGAACGGTTCAAGAAGAAGAGAGGACGGATCAAGAAGGAGGGAGGAGGGATCAAGAAGGTTGAGGGATGAAAGCAGCAGATCTAGACAAGGTAGCTCGTCCAGGAGTAAGGGAGGTCAGTAACTCTAAAATTCTTCAAATAATTATAAAAATATTTATCCGACAAATATCAGGAGTTGTAAGAAGATTGGAGCGAGGTAGATCTAGAGGGTTGGATTCAACCAGAACTCTTTCTGAAGGATCATTCTATAGTAATCCTATAGAGTCCAGAGGTTAGTATACAGTATCCAGTATAGACTAGAGTTTATTTTCCAGTATCCAGTATACACTATAGTTCATTATCCAGTATCCAGTATACACTAGAGGTTAGTATTCAGTATCTAGTATAGACTAGAGTTTAATATCCAGTATCCAGTATACACTAGAGGTTAGTATCCAGTATCCAGTATAGACTAGAGTTTATTATTCAGTATCCAGTATCTAGTATAGGCTAGAGTTTATTATCCAGTATCCAGTATACACTAGAGGTTAGTATCCAGTATAAACTAGAGTTTATTATTCAGTATCCAGTATACACTAGAGGTTAGTATCCAGTATAGACTAGAGTTTATTATCCAGTTTCCAGTATACACTAGAGGTTAGTATCCAGTATCTAGTATAAACTAGAGTTTATTATTCAGTATCCAGTATACACTAGAGTTTATTATCCAGTATCCAGTATCCAGTATACACTAGAGGTTAGTATCCAGTATCTAGTATAGACTAGAGTTTATTATCCAGTATCCGTTATACACTAGAGGTTAGTATTCAGTATCTAGTATAGACTAGAGTTTATTTTTCAGTATCCAATATACACTAGAGGTTAGTATCCAGTATCTAGTATAAACTATAGGTTAGCATCCAGTATCCAGTATACACTAGAGGTTAGTATCCAGTATAGGTTAGAATCCAGTATCCAGTATAGACTAGAGTTTATTATCCAGTATCCAGTATACACTAGAGGTTAGTATCCAGTATCCAGTATAGACTAGAGTTTATTATCCAGTATCCAGTATACACTAGAGGTTAGTATCCAGTATCCAGTATAGACTAGAGCTTATTATCCAGTATCCAGTATACACTAGAGGTTAGTATCCAGTATATAGTATAAACTATAGGTTAGCATCCAGTATCCAGTTTCCAGTATATACTAGAGTAATTATCCAGTATCCAGTATAAACTAGAGGTTAGTATCCAGTATCCAATATCCAGAGGCCGAATTTAAAGAATTTGAGTCGCGGCTTAAATTTGAGACGCAGTTCAAATATGGTTGGGTTGGTTCCACTTAAAATTGTATTCAAGGTTTCAAGATCTTAGGCGGCGCTTGATTGAAACTGATTTTTAGTGGATTTGAGACGCGACTCAAATTCATTAAATTCGGACTCAGTATACACTAGAGGTAAGTATCCAGTATCCACTATAAACTAGAGGTTAGTATCAGTATTCAGCATACACTAGAGGTTACTATCCAATATACACTAGAGGTTAGAATCCAGTATCCAGTATACACTAGAGGTTAGTATCCATTATCCAGTATAAACTAGTTTAGTATCCAGTATCTAGTATACACTGGAGGTTAGTATCCAGTATCTAGTATACACTAGAGGTTAGTATCCAGTATCTAGTATACATTAGAGGTTAGTATCCAGTATCCAGTATAAACTAGAGTTTAGTATCCAGTATCTAGAGTAAAGTATTCAGTTTAAACTAGAGTTTAGTATCCAGTATCTAGAGTAAAGTATCCAGTATAAACTAGAGCTTAGTATCCAGTATCTAGAGTAAAGTATCCAGTTTAAACTAGAGTTTAGTATCCAGTATCTAGACTAAAGTATCCAGTATAAATTAGAGTTTAGTATCCAGTATCTAGACTAAAGTATCCAGTATAAACTAGAGTTTAGTATACAGTATCTAGAGTAAAGTATCCAGTTTACACTAAAGTTTAGTATCCAGTATCTGGAGTAAAGTATCCAGTATAAACTAGAGTTTAGTATCCAGTATCTAGAGTTTAGTATCCAGTATCTAGAGTAAAGTATCCAGTATAAACTAGAGTTTAGTATCCAGTATCTGGAGTAAAGTATCCAGTATCTAGAGTAAAGTATCCAGTATCTAGAGTAAAGTATCCAGTATCTAGAGTAAAGTATCCAGTATCTAGAGTAAAGTATCCAGTATCTAGAGTAAAGTATCCAGTATCTAGAGTAAAGTATCCAGTATCTAGANCCCGGCCCCTCCCTGAGAAAGATAAAAAATTCAATTAAGGGTTGCTGTACTTAGCAGCGGGTTGAGGTGTAATGTTCCAATAAAGATATGATGAGATTTCTCCCTTTCTTCATAATATTCATTCATTCATTCATTATTCTAGTTTTATCCTTGTACTTTACATTTATTCATTCATTCATTATTCTAGTTTTATCCTTGTACTTTATAATATTCATTCATTCATTCATTCATTCATTCATTCATCTATTCATTTATTCATCCTTTCATTCATTATTCTAGTTTTATCCTTGTATTTTATGATATTCATTCATTCATTCATTCATCCATTCAATCATTATTCTAGTTTTATCCTTGTACTTTATAATTTTCATGCATTCATTCATTCATTTATTCATTCATTTTATAATTAACCTATTCTTTCATTTATTATTCTTGTTTTATCTGTGTACTTCAGAAAATTTAATCATTCTTTCATTCATTTTTCTAGTAAAATCTAAGTAGTTAAGAGTATTAATTAATTTTTTTATTTATTCATTATTCTACCCGCAATCGCATATATTTATTTACTTAAGTTCTATTTATATTTTTTAATATATGAACTTGGTTTGGTTTTTTTATCGTTAACATGATAAAAGATTGAGATTAAGATTTACAAATTCACAAAACTTTCAAATTCTTTTTTGTTGTTGTTAAGGTTACCTACTGCATGGGGAACCAGATTCTAGACTTGTTTTAAAGGACTCACAATGGACTTACAGGAAGGTGGGTTGTAAATGTAGAACATGATTTTAACTATTTTTACTCAAACCTTTTGTATGTACAAGATAACCTGTACAGTGTACATGATAGCCTATACAGTGTACATGATAACCTGTACAGTGTACATGATAACCTGTACAGTGTACATGATAACCTGCACAGTGTACATGATAACCTGTACAGTGTACATGATATTCATTACAGTGTATATGCTAACCTGCACAGTGTACATGATAACCTGTATAGTGTATATGCTAATCTGTACAGTGAACATGCTAACCTGTACAGTGTACATGATAACCTGTACAGTGTACATGATAACCTATACAGTGTATATGCTAACCTGTACAGTGTACATGATAACCTGTACAGTGTATATGCTAACCTGTACAGTGTACATGATAACCTGTACAGTGTACATGATAACCTGTACAGTGTACATGATAACCTGTACAGTGTACATGATAACCTGTACAGTGTACACGATAACCTGTACAGTGTATATGCTAATCTGTACAGTTTACAATGTAACCAGTACGGTGTAAAAGATAACCTGTACAGTGTACAGTATAAAAAAATACCTGTACGTACAAGATAACCTGTAAAGTGTACAAGAAAAACTGTAAAGTGTACAATATACCCTGTAAAGTGTACAAGATAACTTGTACAATGTTCAAGATACCCTGTACAGTGTACAAGATAACCCTTAAAGTGTACAAGATACCCTGTACAGTGTAAAAGATACCCTGTACAGTGTACAAGATACCCTATACAGTGTTCAAGATACCCTATACAATGTTCAAGATACCCTGTACAGTGTACACTATTCAGGGCGAGATGAGAAGAAGTAAACATAAAGCAGACAGAAACCAAACTGAGGTATTTTACTATACATAATATAATGTATTTTTTAAAGTAAATCTTTCTATATCTATTTATCCACTATCTAGAATTAGGGTTTCCAACGCAAGTGGATTTTACTTGCGCGCAATTGCAAGCCCTTGCGCGCAAGTGAATTTAATTGCCCGCAATTCCGTAATAATTGCGCGCAAATAAAAGCAACGGAATTGAGCCCAACTTTCTTGCGTCGCGTTTGTGTTTCAATTTTTTGATAAAATTCAATTTAAACCTTATGGCACGCAATAAATGCAATTAATTATTGCGCAATTCCTTTCATTATTGGCATACAATAAACTGAACTTCACTAACATTTCAATCTCAAATGCTAAGAAAATTGAATTTAAACGTATTCTTTTGTTTTAAAATATTCATGTACAGCATGATAACCAGAAAACTCTGGCATAGGAAGACGACAGTTTAGACTCAAGCAGACCCATGTAACTGAATGGGTGATTTTATAAATTACTAATTATTTTTGTTTGACTTGTATCTACATCAAATACACTGTGATGTCTTTCTGTACCATAGTTTTCTGGTTCTCACTTTAGCAAAATATCTAATTTTGATTAAACGAACCTTACAATTTTAACCAAGAAAAGTTTCCATTTTAATGTTTATCCAATTTGAACAAATGAAAAATGTATCGTATTAATTTGTTAATTATTAGCTTAACCACAAAAGACTTTAAAATTTGAAAACTGTTGAAATAAGTGACACTCGGGCCTCGATTATTTTAAATCAACAGAGATATTTAATTCCATTCTTGTATCTGCTGCATAAATTTGTAAGTCGAACAGTTAAAATTATTGATTTTAGATAGAAAAGCTATTCCGCGAATATGTAATTGCTTCCTTTTTCACAATTATAGCGCAATTGCGTGCAATGAAAAAGCGCAAACGTAAGCAACCATTGCGCGCAACGGAATTCCGATTGGAAACCCTATCTAGAATATAGATGGTATAATCCATCTATCTATATATATCTATATATTTATCTATCTAGAATGTAGATGGTATAATCCATCTAGAAGATGAATATCTCGACTCCCAAGATACAGAGGATGAAGACACACTAAAAGGGAATTTTTCAAACAAAAAATAAAAAAAATATTTAAGAAAGTCCGAACCCTAGGTTAAACAAAAGTTTTATCGAATATATTTACCAATTTCTTGTTTGGAAAATTTCAGATTTTAAAACCAGCATTTTTTCTCCAGATGAACTCTCCATGCTTAAAAGGAAATTATCGTGAAAAAGTTTAATGAAGTCATAAACCTGTAAACTGGTTTCTTGCTTTAGCAAATCATTTAATATTTCTTTAAAAGACTTTATTTAAGGCATAAGCTTTTCCTCAAACCTCAGATGCCAGATTAAAAGATCGTTAGGTCGTCATTAAAGGGAGTGTTCGCGAAAAATGAAAGGGGGTATAAGCCTACGGCGATAAATAATCGCTTCTAATTTTACTTCTCTCTGTTGCGTCTATTTGGAGAAAATTGTTAAAAACGTCTCAAACCGAAGAACGCATTGTCCATACAAATTGAGGAAGTTGGAAAATCAAACAAATCATTTTGATATTAAATCCTGAAGTCATCGATAATTTTTCAATGCAATTGTATATAGTAAATATTTACCAATATTTTTTATTTTTTCAAATTAATATTTCGCTTAAAACTTGTTTTCACGACTGGCACATTCCCGTAAAATATGGAACATGTCGTCTTCATTATAAAAATCCTCAAAACAGGAATGTATGTTTTCAAAAGTAACTCTTGGATCATAAAAAGTAAAAAATATTATGAAATATCAACTATATACGACTGTAGGTTGTAATATCTGAATGCTTTGTTTGGAATCAAATTGATTTTGTAACGATCTAAGTCGTATGTTTAAACTTTCTCAATTTGTAAGGAATCTATGTGCGTTGTTTGAAATTAAATTGTTTTTGTTACGATCCGAGTCGTACGTTGCAACTTTCTCATTTTGTAAGGAATTTACGTGCTTTTTATGGAATTAAATTGATTTTGTTACGATCCGAGTCGTATGTTGCAACTTTCTCATTTTGTAAGGAATCTGTGTTCTTCGGTATGAGACGTTTTTAACAATTTTCTTCTTATAGACGCAACAGATAAAAGTTTAAGATTAGTAGCGATCAAAAGCGATTATTTAGCCTATACCCCCTTTCATTTTTCGAGAAAACTCCCTTTAAAGTCTCATCTTTTTTAGGTATAAAACCAAAGTGATTAAATTTAATCACTTTGGTATAAAACAAGAAATGGTCACGGTACATTAATAATTGAATTTAAAGTTAAAAGTGACATAAAATAAGTCAGATGAATTATTTTGGTAAAAAAAACGTTAAGTCAGGTTAACACATGTTGAACTGTAAAATAATGATAATAATTAAAATAAAGACCCGAAAAAGATGGCTCCGAAGAAACTGATACTGATCCTCTTCTCATGCTCAATGGTAAACAAATAAATGTGTACGGTTTGTAACTAGTAAATAGTAGAATTATTGATGGCGTATTAAAAAATGTAAACAAACCAATGTGTTCGGTATGTAACCAGAAAATAGTAGAATTATTGATGTTGTATTAAAAAATGTAAACAAACCAATGTGTATGGTATGTAACCAGAAAATAGTAGAATTATTGAAGTCGTATTAAAAAATGTAAACAAACCAATGTGTACGGTATGTAACTAGTAACTAGTAGAATTATTGATGGCGTATTAAAAAATGTAAACAAACCAATGTGTACGGTATGTAACCAGAAAATAGTAGAATTATTGATGTTGGCTTTCATTATATTAAAAAATGCAACTACTAAGTTTGTAAATATAGTTTATTTTCATAAACGTACATTTTTAGACTTACAAATAAAAAATCCTTGGCGATATTTCTTAATCAAAAGAAAGGTAGACGACGGGAATAACTTCCAGCTAGGGCTGGACGTTGTTCTTATTAGAACAATCGTTCTTTCATAAGAACGAACGGAACTATCAAGTACGATCCCATCGTTCCGAAAAAAAGAACGAAACACAAAGAACGCATTCTTAAAAATATTGGAAGGGAACACAGAAGAACGGAACGGAACGAATATTAGCTTAAAAGAACTTATTCTTATTATCAAGAACTCGTTATAATTCAGGAATGCATTTTAATGAGGAATGTGTTCTAAATCATCTAGAAATAATTAAAAGACCCCCCCCCCTTCTCCTGCCTCCCTCTCTCGGGAGGGAGGGGAGATTTAGGTTGAAAGAAATTGTTTTCTATAATTTATTTATATATCTTTTTAATATTATTAAAATATTGATTATGAAAAATAAGTATTTTTTTAAATCGAATTGTGCACCCCCCCCTTTTTTAGATAAACCTGGATTTCAGTACTTACACGCATCATACATTTTCAGGATTTATGACCCCCGCCCCTCTCCCAGCTTCACAAAAAATATACATTTTTACTATTTTAACAACCTCTTTTCTATAAAACTTTTGTCTGGGACACCTCTAAAGTAAACCCCCCCCCTCCCCCCTCCTATCTTCTTGACTAAGAACGGAACGGGGGATGGAACCGTTCTTTGACTAAGAACACCAAGAACGGAACAGAACAGGATATTTGTTCTTAGACTAAGAACGGAACGGAACGACAACGGAACAATTGGAAAAAAAGGAACGAGAACAGAACGATCTAGCTTAAGGCGCACGTTCTAGAACGGAATGGAACGATTAAAAAAGTAGGAACGTGCCCAGTCTTACTTCCAGCGTTTTCTGGTTACAATCGTACCATACTTTATCTTAGAGTTGGCGTCCCTAGGACAAAGATATCATTAAAAACCAAATTATGATTTTTTTTTCAAACTCTGTGAATAATGCATTCTAAAGAGCAAAAATAAATCATGATACTTTACCTAATATTTTTAAATTATCTTTCGAGTTGTTTTGAATTCATCAACGAATCTTATTATCAAAATTCTAGGATTTCTAAAATGTTGTCTGTCTTTTTCAGAATAATCTGAACTTTTCCGAAATAATATAGATTAGTGTAATCACTGTCCTTTATATAGAAAACGATAGTGGACCCTATTTGAAAAGCTCTGATTGCGGTTAATATGTTTTTCATTTAATTAAACGTTGTCTGTTATCAACTGTGAAATATTAAAAACTACTTTAATACTGTAATCTAATCTAATCTAATCTAATCTAATCTAATCTAATCTAATCTAATCTAATCTAATCTAATCTAATCTAATCTAATCTAATCTAATCTAATCTAATCTAATCTAATCTAATCTAATCCCATTATATTTACAGCGCAAGGATCGCAGGACTCTAAAGCATTAAAACGGCAAAGAAGGTAAATTCTATTTCACGTTGTATTGAAAACCTATGAATTATGTTTGAGATGTGAATCATATACTAGACAAAGATTATACCTCAAGTATTACTGTATCTGTGACTGTGCTCCCCCTATCTCTTTCTGTATCCCTTGTACCTCTAACCGTATCTCATGTATCCCTGTTCTCTAGCTGAATCTCATGTAACTCTGAGTGAATCCCCTATATATATCTCTTAATGTATCTCTTGTATCTCTATCTGTATCCCCAGTATCCCTTGTATCTCTGACTGTATCCCCTGTATCCCTTGTATCTCTGACTGTATCCCCTGTATCCCTTGTATCTCTGACTGTATCCTCTGTATCTCTGTATTTCTGACTGTATCCCCTGTATCCCTGTATCTCTAACTGTGTCCCCTGTATCCCTGAATCTCTGACTGTATCCCTTGAATAAAATGAGTATAATTGATGATATATTAACATAAAATGAAAATATCTAGATAAAAGCCCACTAACCTACCACAATTATGCTAAATATATATTTTAACCTTCTACTCGTCCTTTAACACCTTCAGTATACAGTACACTATACTTCAGGGGGATACTTATACTCGTCCTTTAATATCTCAAGTGTATACTTTACTTCAGGGGGATACTTAAACTCGTCCTTTAACATCTCTAGTATACACTATACTTCAGGGGAATACTTTAACTCGTCCTTTAACATCTCTAGTATACACTATACTTCAGGGGGATACTTATACTCGTCCTTTAACATCTATAGTATACACTATACTTCAGGGGGATACTTATACTCATCCTTTAATATCTCTAGTATACACTATACTTCAGGGGAATACTTATACTCGTCCTTTAATATCTCTAGTATACACTATACTTCAGGGGGATACTTATACTCGTCCTTTAATATCTATAGTATACACTTTACTTCAGGGGGATACTTAAACTCGTCCTTTAACATCTCTAGTATACACTATACTTCAGGGGAATACTTTAACTCGTCCTTTAACATCTCTAGTATACACTATACTTCAGGGGGATACTTATACTCGCATCTCTAGTATACACTATACTTCAGGGGGATACTCACACTCGTCCTTTAACATCTCTAGTATACACTATACTTCAGGGGGATACTTATACTCGTTCTTTAACATCTCTAGTATACACTTTACTTCTATACACTAGGAATCAAATAGAAAAAAATACTTCCCTTATTGGAAGAATAAACTTTTTTGATATTATCTATACAATAATGTGATAATTTTAGACTTCTTAACTCTGGATCAAAGGGAAGCTGTGGGTCAGGTTCTGGTTCACAGGAGACTACTCCCAGGTATATCATGTTCTCCAGGGTAGCTAGGAATCAGGTTCAGGATACCAGGAGACTACTCCCAGGTATATCATGTTATCCAGGGTAGCTAGGAATCAGGTTCAGGATACCAGGAGACTACTCCCAGCTATATCATGTTATCCAGGGAAGCTAGGAATCAGGTTCAGGATACTAGGAGACTACTCCCAGGTATATCATGTTCTCCAGGATATCTAGGAATCAGGTTCAGGATACTAGGAGACTACTCCCAGGTATATCATGTTATTCAGGGTAGCTAGGGATCAGGTTCAGGATACCAGGAGACTACTCCCAGCTATATCATGTTATCCAGGGTAGCTAGGAATCAGGTTCAGGATACTAGGAGACTACTCCCAGGTATATAATGTTCTCCAGGATATCTAGGAATCAGGTTCAGTATACCAGGAGACTATACTCCCAGGTATATCATGTTATCCAAGGTAGCTAGGGATCAGGTTCAGGATACCAGGTGACTACTCCCAGATATATCATGTTATCCAGGGTAGCTAGGAATCAGGTTCAGGATACTAGGAGACTACTCCCAATTTATCATGTTCTCCAGGATATCTAGGAATCAGGTTCAGGATACCAGGAGACTACTCCCAGGTATATCATGTTCTCATGGGTAGCTAGGAATCAGGATCAGGATACCAGGAGACTACTCCCAGATATATCATGTTATCCAGGGTAGCTAGGAATCAGGTTCAGGATACCAGGAGACTACTCCCAGGTATATCATGTTCTCCAGGAATAGGCTATTTGGTATACCCTGAAATTACCCAAAAAAGTGAACGGTCCCTTCCAGGATACTTTTCAAGTATATCATGCTCTACAGGTAACTTGGAATAAGTTTTTTTAGTTTTAAATTTTCATATTATTGCAGAGGAGCACAGTTTCTTCTGTCGTCTTCATTCTCTGTAGAATCCGAACCAAGGTGATCAATTTGAAAAATTGTAATTAGTCATTTATAGATATATTTTGGAACGGATAACTATATATTAAAACATATTATCTTCTATTTAATAAAGCTCTTCGCTCATATATATATATATGTGTATGTATTTATGTATATATTTATATGTCAGCTATCGCCGGCCAAAATGATTGACCTAAAGGGCAGACAATGTTTAGGGAACCGTTAAGTAATATAGGCTAAAATGTTAGATTTTTGTTTTATGTCAAAATCGGATTTTTTATTCCAAACATCGATTTAAAAAAATTCGATTTAAAAATATTCATGGGCAACGCTGAGCCCTTCAGCACTAAAGTATATCTATATAATAAAGCTCTTCGCTCATTTTTATGGACGGAATGGGCTTAAATTATTTTAGGGAACCCATGAAGTGCCCGGCGTTGCCCGTGAAATTTTCGAGTTTTTTTAAATTATGAAATTTAATTTCTGAAAAAAAATCTATTTTTTAGCTTATATTACGGTGTTACCCCCATGGGTTTCCTCAAAAAAAATTAAGCCAATTTGGTCGGGTCGTTTGGCCAATTATAGCAAATGTTTTTTATGAATAACATGACTGAAACAGTTTGACCTATTTCAACTGCAGTGGGGACATAAAATAGGAAGACGACTGGAAACCTCAAGTTATTATATTAACTAGTCCATTGAACATAAACCATAACAAATGTTCAGTAAACACAGCTCAATATCAGTTGATTAGTTAATTTCAAAGCTACTGGTAAAAGGTAAAAATATTTGGTTTATAACATCCAATACAAAAAAATTGCGTTAATGTCGTCTTTCTATTCCACAGTTTTATTAGCATTAAACATGTCGGTTTCACTGTATGCCATTCGTTTAAATTACGTCCTGGACATTTAACTTTATTTGTAGACCTGGTAAAAGACAGGATACTGGATATTCAACTATATATTTGTAGACCTGGTAAAAGACAGGATACTGGATATTCGACTATATATTTGTAGACCTGGAAAAAGACAGTATACTGGATATTTAACTATATATTTGTAGACCTGGCAAAAGACAAGATACTGGATATTCAACTTTATATTTGTAGACCTGGTAAAAGACAGGATACTGGATATTCAACTATATATTTGTAGACCTGGTAAAAGACAGGATACTGGATATTCAACTATATATTTGTAGACCTGGCAAAAGACAGGATACTGGATACTCAACCGCTTCCTCAGAATCAAGACCATCTAAAGTAGTGCAGGTTAAGAAAATAAGAATAAAAACATTAAATGGAAAATTATTAATTTGAAATTTTCAGAATATATTTGAGGAGGAAAGTACAACTAACAGTTTTGATAGAGAAAATGAGGTAAGTAAAAGGTGCACACAAATATCAAAATTTAATTAATTATTGAATTCCATAGGTTAGAGAACTAAGGAATATGAGCGAGGAAGGATCAGAATACAGAGAACTAAGGTTTTTTTTTTGGTAATTTTTTTTTATTCAAAAAAAATGTTTGTTTATTCTAGAAATGGAAGTGAGAGTGACGAAACTGTTACATCTGGTGCTAGGAGTACAGTTAGGTAAAACAATGTAAAAATAAGAGAGATGCGAAATATATCTATAAATAATTCTACTTGTAATAAAATGGAGTCCAAATGAGTCATTGGTACAACATCTATGACCAATCTGCAGACACAATCAAAACCATTTATCATAAAGGAATTTAATATTATCCACAAACTCATATTTGCAGCCTGCTGCCTAGGGTTTCGAGCAAAAAAAAGAAAATCGTTTCGCGAAAAAAGTTTTCGAGAAATTGTTGCTTATTTTTTTTCTTACGAAATTCCGCAATATTCATTTTCGCGAAAAAATACGAAAGATAAGTTTTCGTTCGCTGGAAACCCTACTGCTGCCTGATGGTGTAAACCTTTTATATTTCATAATTAGATTATTTGATCTAACAGAATCCATAGCTTTGAAATATCTTAGGTCGATAACATTGGGTTGAAAGATTTAGGGATTATAGAGTTTGTGACAAAGACTCAATTCCTTTACGAAATTTTGTTTAGACTAAAAAATATTTACAAATCTGAATTTTAAAATAGTTTTTGTATAAAAATATTTTGATAAAAAATATCGAGATTTCAAAGAAGACTGTGCAGAATTTATTCAGTTTTCGTCTTTGTGCATACATTGGTGTCTCCCTGGAGTTAGCCTGCATGTAAAAACTAAATATTTTGTTGTAGAAGTTCCAAATCATCCAGCGGGGTTCTTTACTCTGTTGGAAGGTACAATATTTTAAACTTATCGTGATAATTTACTAACTTTCTTGAAGAGACTGAAGACATAATTTCAAGTGCCCCAACATAATGGCCCATTATGAAGTTGATGAAGGATGAATCAAATATTTAGTAGAAAATAGATTTTAATAAAAAAGAGACTGAAATTGAGTTTTACTTCATGGCACTCTTCAACTATACAGAGGGTCACTTCATGGCACTCTTCAACTATACAGAGGGTCACTTCATGCCACTCTTCACCTATACAGAGAGTCACTTCATGCCACTCTTCAACTATACAGAGGGTCACTTCATGCCACTCTTCAACTATGCAGAGGGTCACTTCATGCCACTATTCAACTTTACAGAGGTTCACTTCATGCCACTCTTCACCTATACAGAGGGTCACTTCATGCCACTCTTCAACTATACAGAGGGTCACTTCATGCCACTCTTCAACTATACAGAGGGTCACTTCATGCCACTCTTCAACTTTACAGAGGGTCACTTCATGCCACTCTTCAACTATACAGAGGGTCACTTCATGCCACTTTTCAACTATACAGAGGTTCACTTCATACCACTCTTCAACTATACAGAGGGTCACTTCATGCCACACTTTAACTTTACAGAGGTTCACTTCATACCACTCTTCAACTATACAGAGGGTCACTTGAAGTTACGTCTTCAGTCCATTTAAAATTTCTGCAAAGCATAATTTTAAATGTTTTTATAAATAACAATATTTATCTTAATTATTATTACACTCTGTATTATTAAGGCGAAGTGTTATATCTGGTGCTGGGTATAGAGGCTATTCAGCAACTGATCTCAGCATCTTTGCCGCTAAAACAGCAGCTCATCAGGAATATACAGACAAAGGCATTATATCAAGAATTTGGGATTTCTTTAAATTGACTGTAGACATAATGCTAAGTGAACCTCCATTTGTAGAGTGGCATGTCCTATTCACAACAATACCTTTTAAATAGTTTGTATTGTCACAGAAACTAAAGTTCTCATTGGAATTCTTTTAGACCCTGTTACACATTAGATATTCAGGATTTTAGGAATTCTGGTTCCATTGGGTAACCACATTATAGTGTAAAACTCAGTTTAAAAAAATTGATAATCAAACTAGAAGTTTTTTAATGGATAAATTGTTGTGAATCAGACAGTGAAATTCCACTCTAAAGATTTTTTACCTCAATAAAAAAGTTTCTTCCTTTATAAACAAATTTTTAGAATTAGTATTATCAAATTCCCCTTACTTAATAGCTTTCCTGAATTTTAAAATGATTTCAATGAATGATAAAGAACTGTAAAAAACAAGGCTGAACTCGCAGAGCGAGTGTGACAACGGCACGCGGCAGTTTTCGTCGTCTTCTTCCTTTTTATCATAATAACGATGGTTGTTATGGTTATTATTTACGGTGGCATACAACAGGTCAATAGAAACACTCCTAAATCTGAACTTTTAACAGTCGGACTTCCTGACAAAGAAGCATAACTATTTGTAAACGGAAAACTTTTAATTGCACAAAAAGTCTAAAAATTCATAAACTTGTCAGGTAACTATTAATAAAAGCTAAAAAAATTTCAGGAGGGGCTTGTCCTTTCTATTCATGAGACTATTGTTGATACCAGTAAACGTAATCGTAGGTAATTGAACAAATAACATATATATTATATATTTGAACCACAACTTATGATTCTATTACATACTTATTAATGGTTTTATATGTATTAAATTATATATATTTGTCGAATACGAAAATGAAACAGTAAAATTATGACTCCTCACCGACTAAAAACTACCTCTTGATCAAATTAAAAAAAAGTAGGTAAAAAAAAAACAAAATACGAGGCCGACAAATAAAAATATGCAAGGGAATTAATTACAGAAAATTCTAAGTTTCTCATTCCTATATTTTGGCAACCTGAAGGTTATCAGTTCCTTGAGATTAATTTTTAAACTGTTTCAGTTTAGCTAATTTGAGAAACCAGACATTTTCACAGGAGAAACTAAACTTATTTTATTTTTTGATAATTCGAAAATCTTCTCAAGTTCTGGTTTTGATTTAAGTGAGGTTGTGATTATACATCTGGGAGAATATATTTAGAGGATTCTTGATTAATTTAACTTTTTATAAATTCTTCTCCAAAGAGTTAAAAAATTTGCATAAAACTTTATCATTGAGGTATTTTGACAACAAAAAGTAAAGATTTAACTTCTTTTTTCTGGAAGAGGTAAAAAAATCAGAAATTTTATCTGAACTTATTTACTGAACTATTTTAAAATCTTATTTTTTTATTTTTAAACCAATCAATAAGTTTTGTTTGAGCAGAGTTCTGTTCACCAGATAAATATAAAGGATAAAGGAGGGACTCATCAAGGTAAATATTTTAAAAACAAAAATAAATAAAAAAATTAAAAATCTATAAAAAATATATTTAAAGGGCTGCTGCATAATGAAAAACATAAAAATTACTCAGGTAAATTTTTTTTTCAAAAGGCTAATTTTTATATCTATAAGTAAGTAAAACCTGATGTTGAACCGATATTTTCATATAAAAATATTTTCTTTAAAGAACAAAACAAAAATTGAAGCCTTTCTACGAAATGAGAAATTTACTCCATAAAAATGTGTTTAGAATTGAATACAACACAGTCCACTACTGTTCCTGGTTCAATAAAAAAAGAGATGAAAATCATGAATAAATCAATTAATCCTGAATTACCCATCAATAAAACCCAAATTACAAGAAAACCCAATCCTCAAGAGGAGGTTCAAACCCCTGAAAGGGTAGAAATAACTGAAAAAGGTATTATTTTATAAACGGGATTGTTAAAGTAAAATTAATCGAATGTTCTATGACAGGAACAGAAATTGTTGACATTAGTTTACCCACTGAAATGGAAAATGCGGAAACCAGACAAAAAGAAAGCAGAGAGAAGAAAATCCAACATGGCGGATATTTTCCCAGTTCTCAAACAGAGATCTGGGTAACTAATGACATTGCAAATGGACTGGAAAACAATTTGGAATTGAAGTCAGGTCCTAGTTTTCAATCACCAGGAAAGCTCTCAATACTTTAAGAAAAGATTTTAAAAATTATTTTCATTTCAAAAATGATTAAAATTATAAAATTTATTAAACAAGAAAAATCGTCAATCTTTCTAATGTAGTATAAAAAGTTATTTTCCAAAATCAGGAAATAACGACCGAACGAAAGTTATGCGTTTTTTAAAATATGAAACAGTACTGATGTTGTTTAGACGCAGCAGAAGAAAGTACAGGAGATAATTTCCTAAATAGATTCTCTACATTTGCGCCAAAACTAAAATTAGCTAAAGGTATAAAGTTGATCAAAATATCTTTGCAGTTCTTTGATATTTCTCCTTCTAGATTCAGTTCCATCCTCTATAGAAACCAGTTCTAGTGCTCCTACCACACTTCAAGATATATCCCAACTAGAAAACCAACTTTTAGGTAGGCATTTAGGAATCATTTTAGGAGATAATTGATGTAAATAATTCTGTTTGCCATTTAATTTTATAATCAATAATAATCAGTATTTTCTTATACATCATGCTACATACAGTTATAAAATGGCAGTTTAATCAGATTTGCTGGAGAAAATGGAGGAGAGCTATAGAACAAAAAATTTAACTGAAAGCTAGAACATCTTAGTTCGAATACAACTAGGTTCCTAATCATGAAAAGCTGGACTTTTATGATCCACTCATATCTAATTAATGTAAAGATTATTTTAATGCTTAAAGGGACCACCTGCCTAGGAAACCCTTTTTATGGTGTTGTAGTAATTTATAACTTTAGTCCTGTCAATCTTACTAATGGATAGAAATCTGTGAATACTTTTAAAAAAGTAAATAAGTTGATTAAATGAAAGATTTAATAATACCTTTTTACTCTTGAATATTATTACAATTGTTTTGACGACCTGTACCATGCCAAAAATAATTCTCAATTAAAAGAAAGTTAGAATCTCTTTTTGTCACTGAATTTAATAAACTTTTTGACTTGGCTTACATTCAGCAATGATACTGATGTAAAAGTAAACCTATTATTTTGTTTAGGCTTTAAAGGGTTTTCTTAGTAGGTATTCTTTAAAAGAAATTGTTAAAAATATATTATAAAACTTAACTTTTAACAGCTTTAGAAATGAACACATTTCACATTTTTGTAAATAAAAGAATTAGAATTTTCAATAATGGTGAAACTAGTTGGATTTAATTCAAAATATATTTGTTCCAATTGTAAAAATTATTTAAAAGCAGGACACAGACTACATTGTCTAACTGTCTGTAAGGAATTTACCCGACCCGCCCTCCCCCCATCCTTACAGACGTTGTTTTGTCCTAAAAATATTACCCCTCCTCTTTGTATAATAGTATTCTATTTTATATCTGTATATTTAAAAGTAAATAAAAAATTGATTTCATTAGACTTTCATATTTGTTTATTTGTCTTGTCTGTTTATTTTGGGACCTCACATGGCCCCAGGAATGGTTTATAGCCCAAGCCGACCAAAATTTTAAAAATTCAAAAATAAATCGTTATTTTTCGTAAAATATTTTAAACCAAATTAAATGCTCAGGGAAAAAAAGCGATTTTAATTGATTTTTTAAAATTTCATAAGTAAATAAAAAGCATCATACATAGGTAATAAATTTATTTTTACGTTTCTTCCTGATCTAAATTTCTTCTCAAGTTTTCAATAAAATAATTAACCATGAATCCATGATATGGTTTACTCGCAACCTTTCGCAGAAAATTCTTCCCAATCAGACTTTCCCTAGAACAGACAACATTTAGTTTTAACCTTAGTGTCATCAGATTTAGAGCCAGGATCTTTGTAAGGGTGGAACCAAGGAATTGGACTTGGAACACCCATCCATGTTAACTGTAGTTTTGTGATGAATATTATAAACAAACTCGGTGCAAACAGGCTAGTTTCTGTTTACATCCCCCCCAACTGTAGTAAACTTTGTTACATTAATTTGGGTATTGGGGGTCCTATAGTTGTATCTTTTTTGAACTCACAGTTTTGTTAGGATAGGAATTGAGTCTTTACCACAAACTCTAATTTTCTAATCCTTATATTATTCCAACCTCATGGTGTATTGATATTTGATAATACGACATTGGATTGTAAAGATAAGGAAGGGGTTTAACAAATAATTAAGTTTGTAGTAAAAACTAAATTAGAGTTTGGTCAAATATTCATGATGTTTTACCTTTCTGTCCAGATTAAACTTTCTAAGAAAAATCTTCTTTGTGGATGAATATTCTTTTTCATTTGTGGTGCAGCACTTAGCTCCATATAATTCTACAATTTTAAAAAGTGAATTTAGAATAGAAGAACTCTTTGTGCGGATTATGTACAGGGTGTCCCAAAAAACATGGGAATTCAGTGACGAATTCAATATCGTCTTTGTTATGAATTAGCATTGCAATACCTAATTTCAAAAGCAATAATATTATTATGTCTGCTAGAGTTTATTTTATGAAAACGGTAAAAGACTGTAAAGATGTGTCTATAATGTCTCCGCAAGATGAACAGTGAAGACGGACAAGTTTACTCTGTTTGTATACTGCAATTTTCTTGTTTTACTAAGTACAACCGTATGCAGTCAAAACATAAACAAACAAAATGTGAACATAGCAGACGAAACTCTTACAGATTACAGCTTTCTCAGTAGGTATCACTATACTAAATCAAAGAATTATTTAAAAAGACGATATCGAATTCGTCACTGAATTCCCATGTTTTTTGGGACACCCTGTACTTCTTTAGCAATGATTTTTTCTTCTGGCTAAAAATGATGAAATAAGATTTTTTTGGAAAATAAGGATTTAAAAAAAAGTTGTGCTAAAACATAACATTTTCAATTTTTTTCAGAGTAGTTTTAAAAACTTAAAGTGATAGAATCTCAAGTTGTTGGTCATAACTTACTCTTTCTGTTGAGTATGGTGTCCATTGAGCTAACTGTATATGATTTTTCTTTAAAATGTCATTTTTATCAAGATTTGTGGTTTCATTATGATTGTTGAGTATCTGATCAACAGTTGATTCAAGTTTAATCAGATGTTTAACAGCTGATTCTACTGCAATCAGCTGATCTACATAGGACTTAGATCTTAATATATCACTGATAGTTGGTGACGGGGTTCCATACTTGGCAAAGTTAGCCCAATATCTAATCATTATTCTAGTCAGAGATTTATCATAAGGAGTTTGGTTCTCCTTGTAGTCCGTATTATTGAAGAAGAATGATATATCCTCTGAATATAAGGGAGGAATATACAGGTAGTTGTAAACATTAACATGTCTAGAGACAAGCTCAGCTAGCTGCTGGTCAGAGCTCAGAAACAGGGTATCAGTCAACATAGTCAACCATTTATCTAAATTAATATTGATAAAACATCAAAACTCTTTCTTAAACAAAAGTTCCTGGGTATTAATATAAATCATTAGTTAAGTCATAAATAATATACATGGCTTCATGTCTTTTACTGAAAAGCAAAATTTAAATATTTTTGTTGTAATGTTAAAAATGTTTTCCCAGTAAAATTAAAATACATATTTAAATAATTTTAAAAGAATTGAGTCTTTGCCACAAACGCGGATTATCTAATCCCTATCTTTGCAGCCCAATGTCGTAGATATTAGATATTTCAAACTATGAATTCTGTTAGATCAAATAATTTAATTTTGAAATATCAAAGGTTTAAACCAACGAGGTTATAGTGTATAGAGTGATGATGTACGCTAATCCTTTACTAATTTTATAGGCCATCAACTATACCGAGAGCGTACTGCATATTTGTTTATTATAAGTTGATTCTGGCCTAACCTATAGTTTATCAATATTAGTAAACAGTTGTAAGTGTACAGTACAGCTAACTGAGCACACAGGTAGAGAACTATCATCCCCCCTGGTTTAAACCATCAGGTTGAAAAGACATAGGGATTAGCATATTTAAGTTTTTGAGTATTTAAGAATTTGATTCGATATTTTTTAATTGATAAGAGGGTTTGAAACAAAGGTTGTAATCTAAGAGATATTCATATTTAACCTCTGGTAGCATTGAGGTTAAGGGAACCTCCAGTATAGTAGTTAAGTATAACATCTGCCCGAAGTAGATCATCTTCAGATATCTCTGAACTATTACAGGTGTGAGATACCTAAAAAAATTTAGAAAATATGACAATTTTCTTTAAATAATTTGGTAAAACATATTTTGTTACAAGGTGTCCCACGAAACATAACAGTTTGTGAATAGTTTTGATTGTCTTCTTCCATATACTGTATTAGATATTATAGACTTTTTGCAGTTTATTTAGTTTAAAAAATCTTTTACTCAAATATATTTTGAAATCAATATTACTATAATATGGCTGCCATGAAAATGTTAATATTATTCTCTTGGGGTTCAAACAACTTAACAAAATATGGAAGAAGACATTTTAAACTTTTCACCAACTGTCATGTTTGGTGAGACACCCTGTACCTGAAGAAAAATCGGAGCATTAGCTTTCCAAAATTCATCTAAATTTTGTCCCAAAGACTCTGCAAATATTACAGCAGTTTCTCCCCCATTATTTACCGTTCCTAACAGACAGGGGTTTAAATTTATTTCGATAAAATAATGTCTAGTTTAGTAAAAATGTTGGATAATTCACAGATTTTACATTTCACAAAGACATAGAGTAATTTTTGGGATCTAAAACAGATAGATGCCGTCAGCCTTAATTTGACCAGAAAGAGGCAGGATATTCCTATCTCTATGCAATGTCCAATATTTGGAATTTTCTATATCCATGTTATAGGTCTTATCTTAGAAATTATTATATGTTAAATGTTCTAACACTAATCTATTATTTCACCTGTCAAAAGTGGAACTCTGTTAAAACTTCCCATCAAAACCGCCTTCAAAGGATCAATAGGTAATACTGGGTTTGAAGAAAACTCATCAGTAGAAGGCCAGAATATTGATTGGCCGAAGTTTGATTTAAAATCATCCATTTTAAATTCACCAGTTGCTGTCTGAAGCCTTTCATATGAAAGGTACTGCAGACAATCTAACATTGCCAAATCCAACAACAGACTTGAACAGTTAAATTCTTTTGCTAAATTCACAGAAATTCTCCAGTCTTTAGAAATTTCCGGGATACATCTAATATTGAGCATTGATCCACTTTGAGCAATTGCACCTACAAACATACCTTCAGCCAGTGGAGAGAGGTGAAGGGCGTGTACACTTATTCCACCAGCACTATCCCCAAATATAGTTATTTTACTAGGATCTCCCCCAAATCCTTTAATATATTTGTTGGTCCATGTTAATGCTTGAATTTGATCCCTGATACCCATATTTCCACTTAAGACTGTGTTACCAAAATTAAGAAATCCGAAGGCCCCAAGCCTGTAGTTAAAAGTAACAACAACAATGTCCTGTTTGACTAAATCTGATGGATCGTATTGATTACTGGATCCAACGGAGAAGTCACCTCCATGAATCCAAAACATGACCGGGCGGAGATGTGCCTGATGAGTGCCAGGTTTAGGGATCTGGGGTGTAAAAACATTTAGAAACAAACAATCCTCTTCACCAATAATCTCTCCAATAGAATCCCAGTCAAAGCTTATCTGCACACATATTGCTCCGTAAGCTGTAGCTTCCAGGTTTTCAAATGTTCCTCCAGGTTTAGGAGGCTTAAATCTGAGATCTCCTAGTGGGGGTTCAGCATATGGTATTCCCAAGAATCTATACTGATTACCAACCAATAGACCAGTAATATTTCCAAGTTCTGTGCTCACACTAGCTTTTTCATGTTCACCCTAAACACATTAATAATTACCTACACTACTTCAAAGTATAAAATATGCAACAGTGTTCTGATACAGATTTGATAAAAAAATATTTGTTTTAAAAAAATAAATAAGAAAAATGGAAAAAATGCCACTTGCAGTAATTATCAAATTAAATTTGATTGGTATTGGTAAATTATCCTCATTCTATTTAACCTAATTTTGTGTAAAACTTACAAATACTGTAAACGGAATTTCAAATGACCCTCGTAGAGAGGTATTTCCGATTTATAAAGGTAAATTTTTAAACAAATATATTAATGAAAATGCAGTCAGCAACGATTCCAAGGTTTCTCTGGTAAAAGAATTAGAATATCTCTGTTATTCTTGATAATTCAAATGTTTAAAGGGCACTGTTGTGAATCAGAAATGCCACTCTATAACGGGAGGTTCACCTTTAAATTATGTGTACAGTCCCTTTACAGGAAATTATTTACCTTTACAGTTCCTATGCAAAGGAACCAGTAAGCTAAATACAAACTTATTCTCATTACTTCTGAAATTATACATTTCGTACCCTTTCCAAGAAACGCAATATTTTCTTTCAATTATAATTATAAAATAATTCACTGGTTTGGAAAATTATTTTTCTTTCTTGGGTTCTTGAAGTGTTGAGAACTTTGGAATCCTTTTACATCAATTAAAAATATATAAAATATAATTGTAAAAAAATTGTATTTTATTAAGAACATCACATAATATACAGTGAAACCCTTAATAACGAATACATCGGAAGAATTTATCAAATGTCGTCTTGACAATTTTTCAATGAGTTTTATACTATATTACGTAAATTTCAGTATTTGCGAAAGTAAATAAATAGCCATGAATATGCGGGAACAGTTTTAAAGAGTTCCATATAATCATTCAATTAAAAAACTAAATATCTGCAACATTCCATTATCAGAAAGTGAAGAATACGACATTCGATGAATTCTTTTGATGTATTTGTTATTAAGGGTTTCACTGTAATATATTTATTAAATGCTGCTGTAAAGTATAAATAGATGATCCGATCTTTAAACTGTTTCATTTCAAGAAACTTATCTCCCAGTATCCAGCATATTCAAGGGAGTGTTAAAGTTTTTAAAAATGGGGTATTATTAAAAGCTCTCTGCCTGAGTTGTCCGACTGGCATGACAGTGCATGAATGTCTCGAGGAGGTTTGATAAACTACCACCCCCCCCCCCGGAAAAGAAAAGTGAAAACTATAATTGACAGGGATGGTATTGGTGTCTCCCCGTTCTTTAGTTCAATAGAAATTAAGGTTATAGTGTTTTTAAATGAAGAAGGGTTGAAGGAATGAAGAAATTATGCTCCTTAAAAGAAAAAATTTAACAAGACTCTATACTCTATGTTTAATTTTTATACAAAACCCCCTTTCCTGATCACTCCCTTAATTTCTTATCTTTAGGTTCTATAAATATACAATATCTGATCTAACCTTGGCCAGGTTCTATATTGTAAACAATATATTTATATATATTTGTTGACTTCTTGTATATATAGGGTTGACTCGAAACAAACACCCGGAAAACATTATAAAATTTTTCTATATTACATTTGCTTTTCACGTTGGGAAACCAGTTTTATTTGAAAACTAACCATTCTTTGTATTAAGTCAATCTACTCAATGCAGAATGTTTAGTTGTTCTACTACTACCAATCTTAATTCTAGATGTAGAATGTTCAGTGGCTCTACCACTATCAATCTATTCGAAGTAGAATGTTTAGTGGTTCTACTACTATCAATCTATTCGATGTAGAATGTTTAGTGGTTCTACCACTATCAATCTATTCGATGTAGAATGTTTAGTGGTTCTACTACTACCAATTTACTTGGTGTAGAATGAATAGTGGTTCTACCACTTCCAATCTACTAAATGTAGAATATATAGTGGTTCTACTACTACCAATCTAATAAATTTAGAATGTTTAGTGGTTCTACCACTATCAATCTACTTGATGTAGAATGTTTAGTGGTTATACTACTACCAATCTACTCAATGTAGACTATTTAGTGGTTCAACTACTACCAATTTACTAAATGTAGAATGTTTAGTGGTAATAAAATGACCAATCTACTAGATGTAGAATATAAAGTGGTTCTAATACTGCCAATTTACTCGATGTAAAATGCTTAGTGGTTCTACTACTACCAATCCACTTGATGAACACTGCAAATTATAACATAAAAGAAAGTTTTATAGTCCTTTTTTACTGTGTATGATGGACTTTGCCCCCTTCCTCTCTGTTTACTCTGTGCGCCCCCCTTCACTGTTCCTGCAAATTTTCGTTAAACAAACCCTACCCCCCTAGAGGAATTATGGGCGGGTAGCATGCCCGACCGCGAGGATTGACAATTTTTGTCCTCCCCCCATCAGGAAAAACCGCCCTGCACTTGTTTACGCCTATAATTCTCAGCTTTCTCAAACCCATTTTCATATCAAAAGAGCCATGTTTCGCGTCATGTTTTTCATATTGCTAAATATGCTAAATAATTTTTGAATAATTGAACTTGGCACAATTGGAACTTTTAAAGTTAAAATATTGATTTGACAAATATATTGATTTATGCATTTTTATTCATGTGTAGAATGACGTCTACAAAAATCCCCCTCTTCTTTAAATGTACATGTAAACCTTTATGCCCAATGCCAAGGGGTCTGTACAATTCCCCTGTACAAAATGTCCATCAGCATTCTATACTCTAACCAGAGATAAGAGAGTTACAGAGATCGATTAACACCTATAATTACGATATTTTTCACAGCATGTTCTATTGTGACAAGGACTGTACACGACCAATCAGGAGACATCTGTATTCAGAGATATTTATGGATCCTTTGAATAGGAAATGCAAAATCTTTAAAAATATAAATTTTCATAAAAGTTATGTTCTATGTTTAAAATTGGAGTATTTCTTTAGAAGTTGTAAAACTTAACCCCTGAGTGCAACAAATGGTCGCGAGATGGCAGTACAAAAATTACATGGAACCGTAGCATGGGGTGTTGGGTCACTATAGGCATACTCAGCCTATCCAGGTAGAGTCTGTGACTCTAACCTTTCTCCGGTTTATTTATTTTCTTATTTTTTTATGTTAAGAGATTCCATTTCAATAAATATTTCAGCAATGAATTTAATCTGGAAACTCAGTGATTTTTTAAAAATTCATCTTCAGGTTAATATTTGACACATTCAAGCTCTAGGCTTAAGATTTTAAAATATTTAAGAGCACTCTTGTATTGGTTACTACATAATACATGCTTCTCCAGGTTATTTGAATCTTAAAAGCTAATTGCCGATTACTCGAAATATGACCAGTCAGGCTTAGGATATGGATCCGTTGGATCGACATCCTTGTGGCTTCCTGGATCCCGATCCGCAAAAATAATGCAGATCCGCGGATAGGATCTAAGGGGCAAAATATCAATCAAACCCTGCTAAAAAACTATCAGCTTTTTAAAAAAAGGCTAATCGAATGAAAGGTACTAATGCAAGGAAAGTTAATTGCGGTTGCGTATTCTCTGCGTACATTGAAACCAGTTCTCTCTAGGCGGAATTTGTAAACAAGAATAGATGCATCAGTGTTCGTCCAGTATCCGAGGAGGATGAAAGCATTTAATTTGGATTATTTTGAAAATCAATTAGTAGTTTCTTATGATCAGAATATTTCATAGATTATTTTTGTGAAAATTGATTCCATGTCAGGCTGTGACATCCGTCTTGTTTACTTTTCCGCCCAAAGACATTAAACTGAAGTATCAAAAAATGCGTACACCTCTGAAATAACTTTCCTTGCATTAGTACCTTGATCGAATGTATCTTTATCACTGCAAGTCAGAAATTAAATTAGATTTTGTTTCGTTGCAACAGAACATTTATCCTGCACCTTACCCCCAGTTAACAGCATGCAACAAAATCTCCTAGGTCTTCAAAGTAAAACAAATCAATAATATTCATAACCATTAACGCTGAAAATACGCAGAATCCTAATCACAACATTGCAATCCTGTTCTAAACAAAAATGTTGTAGATATACTTTATACAATAATCAATTTCACCTTCAGCTTTACCAGTTCAAGAAATATACAAGAAATCAAATTAATAAATAGACGAGATATCACAAGAAAAGTCTACAGAACAATTTATTTATTTTTAATTTAAAATTATCTTTGAAAATGAGGGGTTTAAGATCTATAATTATCTCTTTGCACCATGCTTCTTCATTCTGTGGGAAGCTCTTGCACTCTTGCTTGCAAAATTGGATTCACAAATACCACAGTGATATCTTATACCGAGATGTTTAGTTTCAACATGAATTTTAAATGTAGATATACAGGTGCTAGTGTAATCACAATGCTTACAGGGATAAACAAGATTTTCATGAACCTTTCTGATATGCCTTATCAAACAATGACGCCATGCACCTACATAATCACACTGTGTACAGGGATAAGTAACACCTTCGTGCTTACTTTCTTTATGACGTTTTAATTCAATTGGAACAGAACATCCAAATTCACAAGCATCACATTGAAAGAGTTTTACATCATGCCTTCTTTTTTTGTGGGCTGTCAGAATATGTAACGATCTACCTTTATATTTACATTGGTCACAATAGAAAAATACTCCCTTATGCACAGAGTCTATGTGCGTTTTTAAATACCATGTTCGTGTCGCCTTATAATCACAGAGATGGCAGGGATACCGAACATTTTCATGTGCAGTCTTCATGTGAATCTTCAGATATGTTGGTAGCCTGGTAGTAAATTCACACTGATCACACAGATACATTGAGTTCTCTTTGCTCGCTGAATCTGAAATAAACTATTACTCATAAAATATTTAATAATATTTCTAGGACGGCCTACATGATATAAATTGATTGACCATAAAAAATTGCTAAAATTAGGCCATCTACGATGAATGCCGAAGGCCTTAGATCAACGAGCCCTTTAATGTAATGTAACCATCCCCAACCCCCCCTCCCTGCTGAGGATGGGTATAGAGCATGGAAAATTCTTCAGGACAAATCAACCCAAACCTGGCCCCCCCCTCCTCCTGCTCCAGCCGCCTTATCTAGTGTTTCCCCCTACAGGGGTTGACCAGTTAGCTGGCCCCAGGATTAAGAATTGGCGGGATCTGGGTTCAGAACACAGAGAGGGAAAGAGAAAGAAGCCAGTTGTGCGCCAGCTCTCACAAGGAGAGGATGAAGACATTCGCCAACTCCCCACAGTGGTAAGAAGCAGTCAGTCGAAAGGAATAGAAACTGCTTGTACGGATTGGAGCTGTGGGAAAACAACATGCTGAAGAAGATTTGTTACCAGAACAAAGATGGTGCCAGAAGAGATATGTTGCCTGAGGATATACCATGTTGAAGGTATCTAGCCAAGGAGTATCCAGCCAAGAAGTATCCGGCCATAGGAGAATCCCATCACTGAGTGCCAAATCTGTGTCTCTTGACTTTAGTCATTTATTCCTTCATTTTGTTTCTTTTTAATATAGATGCTGAACTTCCTTGTTCTATTATTGGTGTGTGACTTGAAGACTACTAGAGTTTTGTTACAACAGTAATCAATCAATTTGTATTATTCCAGGTTCTTATAGATTAGCACTATATAATGATAAAAATTAAATGGACGTAATTGTAACTGTAATTTAAATATTTTTTATTCTTATTTACCTTCAGATTGATGATTGGGTTTTACTATTCTCTTCACACATTTTTTAACTAAAAAAAGATAGTTTAGAATAATACAGTGCTTAAGGGCAGGAAAACGTTCTTTAACGACAAACAAGCTAGTTTGGTATGATCTTTAACGACAAACAAGCTAGTTTGGTATAATCTTTTCAAGAGAGTGTTCGCGAAAAATGAAAGGTGCCCAAAGGCTGAATTTGTATCTGAATCTGGAACCAATTGGCACCAATTTGACTACTTCAGCCTTAGAAATTGAGGAAATCGATGAAAATGTGCAGAGTAGTTCAGTAAATTGACAGGGATAGAATCAAAACTCAAATCATTCAATGATATTCAAACTGATTATTTAAATCTTTAAAAATCTAAAATTTAAATAATAAATTTTACTAAAGAGAAAAAAAAGTTGTTAAATAGCTACTTTGTTTTTTAATTTAATCTGTTTTTGTTGTTATTTTACCCCTAAACATAAAAAAAACTATTTTTTCAAAATATTTAATTTTTAGTAAGTTGATTTTAAGTTTGACTTTATAAAACAAAGAAATTGCAGACTTTCAAAAAACAAGTTTTTTTTCTGATTTACAATTTTTTCAAAATTTTGCTGCCCTATAACTTCTCGACCCCGCAGGTTACAAAACAAATTTTGTTAATTGAAATATATTTTTTTTTCAAACATTTAGCTGTAAGCAAAAACACCAAATCGGAAAAGAAAAGAAGATTAGGATATGTATTATTCTGGAGTGTCTTGAACCTAGAAAGGGTCTCTACGCCCCCCCCCATCTCTCTTCACCTCCATGGTGCAGGCATTTCTCTAACTCTCTAACACTAACATTAAATGACATTATTTTAATGAATTTTAATAACTTTTACCTTTCTCCTCGTTTACTGGGTTTTCCTTGCATGCAGCATTATCTCTAACATGTTTTCTCAATTCCTTTATATTCTGAGCTGAATATCCGCATTGAGCACACTGTGGTAGAATCCTTTTATGTTCACTAGCTTTGTGCTTCCTCAATTTAAATTTAGAGGTAGTTTGGAATTTACATGAAGAACATGAGTAGGGATCTTTAGACCTGACTCTCTTCACTGCAAGACCAAGCTTCTTGTTCGACATGGTCTCATGGTCTTTTTCAACCGGGGTTTCTTTAATATATATATATATTATTAGAACAAATAGAGTATTTGGTTATTTTAAATAAACTGGAATTAGGCACTTTCCCAAAAGTATTGTTAGTTCTTCTAAATGAAAATCATTCTATGAGGACTTTTCGCAGATAAGTTTTCACAAAAGATATGTTGAATGAAACCAAGGTGCGTTCAAGGGTTCTCAATTTCATAAACCTTAATTAAAAAAGTAATAATGAACACAATTATTTGGGAAACCTACCTGTAAGTGTACTCCTATTAAGTTCATCACCTGGGTTTACATCACAGTTTATAACATCTTCTACATCAATCTTAATATCTTCCGAGATATCTGTACAAACTTTATCATCATCTATTTCTTCGATATTCTCACTGATCTCCACAAAAGATTATTTTTATACATGTTAAAATTCTAAAACCTGAAGTTCAGTATATAACTCCAATCTCCTAGAGGCCAAAACTTCAACATCTAAACTCTCAAACTCAAAATCCATTCTGAGGTCGGAGCTCTTGTATTGTGGATATCGAGATCAATCAATCTCTTTCTAGTACAGACCTAAAGACTAATATAATCTATATCCGATAGGAACAACCATAAAGAAACATTGATCCTCAAATAAAAGTGTCCTCAAAGGGTATCAAGATATCAAGATCAATCAACACAACGGGTATTCTAAACAAAGGTTCAGATTTAGTTCGATCTGAAATATATCAAGTGACTAGATATCTGTTGGTTAAACAAATGGTCGACCCTAAAACTTTAAAAAGAGGATTAGAAGAAAGGAAAATACAATTGTGATTTTATGCTCCTATAGAATCGAGTTGATTTGATAATCTCGTCTCTCTTGTTACTTTAATGCAGTAAGGAAGTGGGTATTTAATGACTTTTAATTAAAATGGAGTTCATAGTTAAAGCAAGTTTTATTTCATTAATTATTGTATAACACATGCTGTATAAATTGAGACTCAACAGTAAGAAATTAAATCAAATAAAAGCAGTCTTTTAAAGGGACGACCAGCAAACATATTTTACATTAAGTTAAGACTGAAATTAGGGTTTCTAGTTTGCAATGACACAAATCTAAAATAGAACTTCCTACCCAGCTGAAGGGCAAGTTAATCGATATTTCTATTTCTCAAGTTACATTTCCGATTCCTAACGGTATCTGATCAATGATCATCCATGAAGGAGAAGTTGCTTTTGTAGTTCAAGGTGTATAATCACTATACCTGTAAACACGCAGCTGACTCCACGTATTTCTCAAATTTCAGGATCGTTTTATTTCCTCGAAGTAGAAGTAGACCAAGTTTTTCAAAGGAGCTTAGCTTATACTAACTTGTTTGCTTATTATCCCCTAAAATTGAATATTTCTAAAATTTGTTGTCCCTCAACAAATAGAGGTAATAATTTCTGATAAGCTTTGATTGAATTTGAAAACTGAATGTTAATTACGGAAAACAGATCAGGATAACTACTTAAATTTCTCTTCATTAACTTTTAAAAATAACCTTTTCAGCAAATCAAAATATCAAACCTTCTACTCAGGAAACATATATCAAGATTAAATTTTTCCACCATCTTTGATAAATCTGAAATGATTAGGTTCTACTCGAAAGTATCAATGAATTACAAGAAATTGCAAATAGTTTTCACTATTAGTTTGCTAATTTGTATTTATGAGTAATCACATAATTTAAATCAAATAATTTAAAAAACAAAATTTGAAAACCAATGGAATTTTTACATTTGCTGCGATAACATATTCCAATCTTAACAACTTTATTGAATACCAAATAAATCAACAATAATAATCTTATTTGCAAAAAAGTAGAGAGAAAAATTCTCGCATTATATCTTCGTATTGCTGACATTTTTCAAAACTTAATCCATTTAATAATGCATTTATTTACTATAAATAATATTTATTTATTGAATCATAGACAAGGAGCCTAATCGGCTGTAATTGGCACGGTAAATGCGAATTTTATTTATAAATCACAATAGTTTGATATCTTGATTCCATGTTTATAATTCATATTTTTACAGTCAAGTGTTAATTTATAAGGCTATCATCTCTGAACAAAAAAAAATAAGATAAATAAATCTAAATATCTCTTTTACAATATTAAAATATTGTTAATTTTTTGGTAAAAGGAAACTTGAAAATTAAAGATGAAAAAATTCAAATCACTGATCTTAAATATTGCCTGCCTAAATGGTCTCCAGTGTGGGAAAACAGGAAAACTCGAAAATGAAAAAAGAAATGTCTAAGTTCAGCGTGATTGTGATATAAATCTCACGAAAGACCCAATAAAGAATGGTTTGATGTTAAGATGTTATAATGCGCGCAGTTTTCTCATAAGTGCTTCAGAATCATTTTGAGCACCGGTATCTCCATTTTCAACCATACCTGAAAACAAATTGATATAAAAATAATAATTCATACATTTTTTGAAGGGACGAACCTATTTGATTTAAACTCTTCCAGAATTAAGATTTTTGTAATGTTAGATTTTTGGAAAAAAATAAAGATTTTGTCTTGATTTTTCCTAAACTAAAATTTTAAATTTTTTACCGGCAAACTCCCTTTCTCTTGGCTGTAGATGTGCTGCTTGTCGATTAGCACGGCGTTCCCGCCGCACTGCAGTATTAGCACCGCCGCCGCCCCCCGGCAATGGGGGTTCGTTCTCTTCTTCCATTAGAATATCTCTGAAAAATTGTAAAAAGTTATCTATGGGGTCTAACCTAACAAATCTGCAGGCTTAGAAAAATTTGGCTAATTGTTATACAGAGATTTTTGATTAATAAGGTTGTAATTTTCAAATATAAAGATACGTACACTAAATCCTTGTTGAAGGGGGATCCCTGACCCTGAGGTCCCCGTGACCGGCTCCGGTTCAGCTGCGCTCGACGCTCCGCTAAACATAAAATCCATTAATCAAGACAAAAAAGTATTCATCTCCCCAATATAAGATAACATAGCAATAAACCTAAACCTAATTTATCACCAGACATGCAGATTTCAAAAACAATCGATAAAATCTTTAATCAATAAGTTCAAACTAAAGCTCGACCCAACAAGTGCGACCAGTCTCCATCTCGTGGTATAGATCACGGCAGAATTCCACTCTTGAGAATAAAATTAAAAATGGCATAATTTGATTTGATTTAATCAACACACATCCTACCCAACACTGGCGATTAGATCATCAAGTTTCAATAATAACTCATCTGAAAATGTCAAATAAAATAAGTTTATGGAGGGAAAACGGAAAAATGGCTGTTTTAAACCTTCACTCCGTGATTATCCTACCTCCTGCTGCTCTAGGTGCCCGCTTTCTTTTCTGATCTCTAGAGAACGCAGTTCCAGTCTTCAGGGCTTCCAGTAAGCTAAAAATAATATTTTTTGCAAATCATTCATTTCGAGAATTGCTTTAGGCTCCCTGATTCGGATTCAACGTATAATTAATTTTGCTACCCATAGGCATTAGGCAACAATATATGTCATTCAGACTTCAGACAATTTTTTTTGACATTTTCTAAAGAAACCAAGGTGGGAAAAAATCCTGTGACTTAACAAATAGTTTAATAACCTGTCCATAACTCCTTCCTGGTCATCGGGCGCATTAAAGTCAACGAGAGCTCTTTTCCGCGCATTATTCTCCGTTCGTACCTAAATATCCTCAATTCAGTATCAGATGTACTTGACACAAAATCACAAGCATAAACGGCAAATTTTAGGTAATGAGTGAATATTTGTTTCTATTTGGATGCCTATTGGTTATCAGGTTCTAGGTTTAAAGTAGAATTTATCACAAATTCTGGCATTCGATAAATCTAGGTCTTTTGTATACTGTACAATGTACATTATACATTATACACTATACACTACAGTGCAAGCACTTCATGAGAAATTTACAAATAATGTTTCATATTGAACTATTAAAAAATTGATAAATAATAAGAAGAAATAATAATTATTAATAAGAAATAATTGAATCAAACTAAATCATTCTTTGAAGGGTGCTTGAGACATCCTTGCTTTGATGGAGTTTTATCCCCTCCTCTCAAATTAAAACAATTCAAATCAATAATAAATAACTAATATTAATAAGTATCCGACCTTCTCAGCCTTTTCTCTGGCCTCTCTAACCCTCTGTAACCTCGCCTCATTCTCCCGCTCCTTCAAGATGTTCTCATACGAAGCCTTAAACTGGTCCTGTAAAAATTGAATCAATAATTAAATCATTTAATATATATAAATTATATAAACTATTTTCATAAAATATCCATTAACATTGACATTATTTTTACCTTGAAAACTTTAATGTCGGAGAAAAATTCTTCTAGAGTATACTTCTGCTTATCA
Organism: Eurytemora carolleeae; assembly: GCF_000591075.1. Classification (NCBI taxonomy): domain Eukaryota; kingdom Metazoa; phylum Arthropoda; class Copepoda; order Calanoida; family Temoridae; genus Eurytemora; species Eurytemora carolleeae. Next base: position 62,548 of record NW_019396766.1, on the reverse strand, counting down.
AATACAAAATATTCAGATAATCCTAAGCAAATCAATCAATCAATCAATCAATCAATGAACCAACTAATCATGTAAGTAAGAGGCATATTGCTTATGCTTAAAAATATTTAAAAAACAACAAATCAATCATTTAATCAAATGTGTAATTAATTAACCGCTAGCCTCTTGGGTCTACAAAAACTTCTTTATTGCTAATTTGCTTTTAAATCCGAGAGAATATGAAAGGTTTTGTAGGAAGCGTTGGATCGTTAGAAAAAATTTATTTTATGTATACAAATAACCATGCAATATAATTGAGTAAACCAACCTAAGTATAATGAATCCATTTTCTGGTACATGGATTGAAGGATTTCACACTGTGCTCGGGCTTCTGCAAATAACATGATGTAGATTTAGATCTAGTAGAAATACTGAATAGAACATGACATAATAAGGGGTAACGAAACTTTTATATGCTTCCTGTAGTTTTAAAAAAATGTATTTTTAACTGTAAATTGCACTTAACACGCTTGAGTCTTTTTAAATTAAAGAAAAAGAATTTATTTAACTATTTGGAATTAGGAATTTCAGAATTTTCTCTCTTTTTCCCCTAGCTCATCCCTAAGCTTTAGCCTCAAGGGGAGCAATTTAGCCTCAGGGGTGAGCAATTTAGCATAAGAGGTGAGCAATTTTCCAGAGATGAGCGGTCACTCCATCGCTCACCCCTATATCTTACCCTGCATCCCAGAATTAAATGACCAAATTTTCAACGGTAGGGTACTTGATTATTTTTTCATAAAATAAATGTATCTTAAGTATTTTTGTCAGAAGTAAAATGTTCTTGAATTTTTTCAATTACTAATAAATAGTTTTGTTTCTTAAGATTTTAAACTTGAACTTTTCCTTTCCTTTTTTCCTTTTCCTTCAGCCTGTGGATTAACCCCATAAAATCAAATTCAATTTCAGATGAAAGAAAAAACATTTATACAATTAAAATATTTCTACCAAACAATTTCAAACAAAAGGGATTGTTTCACCTTTCGAGAACTGTCCCATTGTCTCCTCGAACTTGTCGTCAGGGTCCGTGTTCCCCCTGGACGCATTCTTCAAGTCAGTCTCAAGATTCTTCACAGAGTTGTCCATATTCTTCAAGGCCTGAAAATCAATAAATCAATTCATGTCAAAATCTAACAATACATAGCTAAGTAAACCACAGTAATGATGAAACTAAATAAATATCATCTGTATCTGGGACATTATTAGTTGATACAACATATCCAGAGTGGATTTTTAACTTATAAAATTAGCTAAATAAAATAAATACAAGGTTAACTAATATTGCGAGGACATCAAGGCCGATCCCCCTTCAAAATAATCGCCTAATGAGGAAAATTATTTCTGATATTATTAATTAAATGATTATGTTTGGAGTAGCTTAGATAAATCCATAAGTCTAGTGATAAAATGACTAAATCAGGTGGAAAACTGCATTGGTATAAATCTACAACTGGGCTGAATACATTAAATGTACCTTCATAACTCCTTCACAGTGTACCCTTGCTGCCTTATCCACGTGCATAATTTCATCCTTTACAGAAAAAAATTTAATTAAAACAAATAATGATGTTCTCACAAAAATAAGTTATGTTTACCAAATTATAATTTTTATAAGATTACGATTTTTAATGAGAAAAGTTATCGTAATCACAAAATAGAATATTGTTCAATGTAAATAATGATCATTTAAGATAAATTCTAATAAAAATAATTATTATAAGATATATTTACAAAGAAGTTTAAAAGTTCTGGATAATCCTTCTCGATAGTTTCGACCAGGAAGGTGAGCAGTGTCGTCTTGTTGTCCCTGATCAATATCATCATTATTAGTATAATTATTATTATTACTATTATTATTTACCCCGGAACTACTCCTTACTTTATTTATCTATTTGTATCACTTATGATAAGCTTTTTTCTGTAAAAATTACACAATTATTACAATCACTTTAAAATTTATTTTAGGGGAGTATATTTTCTTGAAAAAATATTCCCCCCTTTTAGTTTTAACCCCCCCCCCCCCGTTATGTATTTTAGATCAGAGCGGAAATTTAGTGCATTCGGTTTTATTTTCTCAATTTGGGATAATAACTTCTTTTTTTAAAGTGATCATATATTCATTTTGCCCCTGTTTTCCAGACCCCTCTAAACCCCTCTCACCTGTCCTTGGTATTACTAAGTTTAGTGAGATAAGAAATATCAAATCCGACACTCTGCTCGTTTTTACTAAACAATAAAAAATTACATAAGAACTGTAGTTAACTTTAAGGGACCCCTATTTATATCAAGTTTTTATCTCAGCAACCATAACATAGGTACGATATCACCATTTTCCATCATACATTTTTTCCCTCGGATGCTTACAATCCGTTAGTTACTTTTCTAGAGAAACCACAAATAGAAATGATGAATTTTGAGAAGGATAAACCTTTATAGCTTGCCCCCTCTTTATATGGGATATTCTTGAAATTACATAGACTGTCCCTTTAATCAAATATTTTGTTGTGGCATCTAGGAACAAAATTATGAATGGTATCACTTCATTATTATTCGAAATTTTTCATAGCATTACAAAAACATTTTGAATTCCAATTAGAAATGTTCAAAATAAATTCTTTTTAAAAAGTAATATGTGTTTAATGTTTACCTGCCAGTATTCATAATGTTTCCAATCAACAGAATTATTTCCAATAGTTTGCCAAACTTTTTAGATTTCCGAACCTGAACCAGTCAATATTACATTACAATAGTATCATTATGTTTCCGAACCTGAACCAGTCAATATTACATTACAATAGTATCATTTTGTTGCATGCACTTTGATTAAATGATGGTTTGATGTACTTTGTTTTGTTGCATTTATAAATAGATATTAACAACACTTTGTTCACTATTTTGATAACTCAAACAATTGATTGTTTTTTAGTAATAATTTTTATTGAAAACAAGTTTAATGAAGTGTTTATATAGTGCACAGTAAACAAACAAACAAACAAACAAACAAACACAAAACACAGACAAACAAGCATTACAACTTTGGCATGTGTTTTATTTTTAAGTATAAATGAAACAATTTCATTTTATCTGTGTGTGTATCTGTGTACATGTATTGAAAATAAACAATGGTGTAAAATTGTACTGTACTCTACCTCTTCACAAGCAGCTGTTGCGGCAACAATATGAGGTTTACAGTCCTGTACAAGCTCAGGATAGAAAAGCTGAAATCTGCAATATATTTCAATACAATTAAATTAGATGAACCTTACTACATAATTATTAATGAATCTTAAAAATACTTTGAATCAGATTCAAATTTGCGATTGAAGTGTGAACAGAAGAGGTTATAGCATATAGAGGGTTTATGTACAAGTGAACACGAAACTTTGACCTAGACTCAGCCACCTGAGTTCCGTACAGGGGTTGATTTCAGCAAGATGTGTATTAGAATGTTTTAGACAGGATAGAATAGAATAAAAAGAATAATCACATAAATCTATTAATGATTTAACGCATAATATGATTAAACGCATAATAATTAAAAATATCCCCACCCCCGACCCTCTCGTAGAATTTTATTTTATCTCAGGAAACTAATTAACGCCATAAAATATTTATCAGGAGATTTTTGCTAAAAAAATGCAGTTTTTAGAAATGTGAGGTTATGGTGAAATTATATCCTGTCAGTGTACAACGTAGGTGTTATTTTCTATACCTAGACTTTTAACATCAAGATACGAAGATTAATTCTCATTTTCCAGACCAGCTGATTTGTTACCATTTTTCTTATTGTTTGCCTTGTAAGTTTCTGTTTTTGAAGTCTTCTCCCCCCTGGTTAAGACATTATAGTGTAAATATAAGGCAGCCAACTAACCCACTTTCCACCATCCACAAAAAAGTTTAGTTGTAACATTCATCCCTGTTTAGGCCATGTACATTTTCGTTCCAGTTTTGTAAAGTTAGCATTTATTATTATTGTTGTTATTATATTATATTATTGTTATTATAATTTTTAGATATACAACCAAAAAAAGACAAAGTTTGACGGAAAACAATTGACATTGTCGTGAAATCAGTGGGATTTGATGAAGCATAATGAGGAATTCCTATTTTGGGTGAGCAATGAGCAAAGTTGAGAAATTGCTGGTTAAAGCTGAAGATGAGAAATGAATAGGTAAAGAATATATATGGTAGGGCTGCTTTCCCTCCCCAAACAGAGCCATCTAGCGGCTGTTCTTAGAAGTTTTAAACGCGATCCGAACCAAGGTTATAATGCAAGGAGAGTTAATTACTCTACGCACATATTAAAACCAGTTCTCTCTGGGTGGAATTTGTAAATAAGAAAGGATGCATCAGTGTTCGTTTAGTATCCGAGGAGGTTAAAAGCATTAAATTTTTAAAATCTTGATAATTCACATAATTGTTTCCTATAACCAGAATATTTCATTGATTTTTTTGTGAAAGATTAGCCCTTGTATTCCTTGTATAAACACAATGTTTACCTTAATGATTTTAATCTAGGCACTAAACGTTTAATGTCCGCCAAGGACAGAGCAAATTGTTCGGCTTCCGCTAAATTATCATAACTAAAATAAAATAAAAATCAGGCAAAATTTACAAATTAAAATTTTCGAATAAGACATATTTTTAAAGTTTGTCAACAGTTGATAAATCCGAAGTATTCAAAATCTCATTATGGTTTTCCACTACTGTGCCATTATGTTTGCAAGTTAAAAAATCAAACTGACCAGTAATTAGTTTTAAAAAATCTTATTTCGATAAGATAAAAAAGTAAATAAAAATATTGAGTCTCCAATACCAAAGTAGCATATTTCTTACTCTGATTGATGTTCTAGAAGACGGTTGAGTTGGTCCGGGGTTGGCAGGTACTGAAATAATATCATTCAATTAATAAACTTACAGACTAGGGTTGGCCGTGTTTCTACTTTTTTTAAAATCTTTTGTTCCGTTTGTTCCCGTGTTATAACGATCATTCCCCAGGAACGACGCCCAGCCCTATTCCAGACTATTCACATTTTCCTCCATAGATTCCTTTATTTCGTCAAAATTTCTAAATTTGGCGATAAATTCTGATATAATTTTTTTATCATTATGAAAGGTCGAAAATATAATAAATATATATTAACCTTAAGCCGAATTTAAAGAATTTGAGCCGCGGCTTAAATATGGTTGGTTTCAATTAAAATCGTGTTAAATGTTTGAAGATTTAAGCCGGCACTCAATTGAAACCGGTTTTGGGGGGATTTAAGACGCGGCTCAAATTCATTAAATGCGGACTTTGTTATACTTATAAAATAAGTAAACCCATTGAGAAAATATTCAAATCAAATTAAACTCTAGGAAAATATTAATAAAGACCTGAATAAGTGATTGAAGAAGGTTTTCTGTAAGAACTGAAGTATCACATCTAAGAATACATTTCCGTAGATCAGAGTAGGAGATGTGCTTTAAAGATCCACCTAAACAAACAAACTCTAAAGTAAACTATCTAACTAATCGTAGGGTTTTCAACAGCTGTGGCAAACCTCGGTCTTTCAAAATTCACAAACTGGTGGTTACAGGTTCCACTTTTTTAGAAATTAAAACAAAGATATTTTCAATCGCTTCCCAATACAAATTTTCAAAAATGTAACTTACCTAGTACAACTGAAAGGTTCTGCGCTGCTTTGGCATCTAAAACCTTTAATTCCTGAAGATAAAAATACGAATTATCCTTATGAAGTCCTTTAAGTAAACTAGTTTATACCTTAGTTTTCTTTTTCGTAGCTGTAGGTTTCCCCTCGTCCACTGATAATTTACTCGGAGGTTTAGAAGAAAACCGGTCCTAAAAATCAGATCAGACTTTTAGCGACGTCCTTCTCCAACACCCCAAACTCAACTGGTTTTATCACTACTAATATTATTGAATTTGATCAGTTATTAGAACAGTTTGGAAAGAACACAATATAGATTTAATATGAATAAATAAAAATGTTTTGGAGGGATTAAAAAAAAATTAACAGAACGAAGGTAAAGAGAAGCTGTGGTCCTAAGAACATTTAGGTTCTTATGAACGAAGGTAAAGAGAAGTTGTGGTTCTAAGAACATTTAGGTTCTTATGAACGAAGGTAAAGAGAAGTTGTGGTTTTAAGAACATTTAGGTTCTTATGAACGAAGGAAAAGAGAATTTGTGGTTCTAAGAACATTTAGGGTTCTTATGAACGAAGGTAAAGAGAAGTTGTGGTTCTAAGAACATTTAGGTTCTTATGAACGAAGGTAAAGAAGTTGTGGTTCTAAGAACATTTAGGTTCTTATGAATGAAGGTAAAGAGGAGCTGTGGTTCCAAGAACATTTAGGTTCTTATGAACATCAGTCCAATGTATTGTTTATTCAAATCCAACCCGATTAGGAAACAAAATGAAGAATTTATCGAACCCGTTAAGACCCATCTTTGAATTTGTTTTCACCTGTAGGTTTTCTATTAAAGATTGTGAGGCTAATCTTTCCTCGTCCACCTACCCAGTATCCAGGCTTATTTTAACCAACAACTACAAGAGACCAGGCAGAGTTTTAAGACTCATAATATTGGAACTTTTGCTGTACTATATGTTTAACGGAGTTAAATATTCAAATCAAAAAACTAAGATAAGGCTGGATTCCTTTGTCCAGAAAGCATTTTCTGTCAGTTTATTCACAGGTACAGCCTTCCAGTTAGTTCTCTTTATCTGTCCTGCTCAAGGGATAACTTTAAACCCGGAATATTTTAGAACGGAATGTATCCTCATAATTTACCAAAAACAGGCGGGGGGGGGGGGGGGGGGTCAACAAGCATTCTAGGTGGGATATAAAAATTGCTGAATGAAATTCATATATTTTGAAATTCTGGTTTAAAGTTTTTTCCTTCCACAGCCCACTTCTTCTTTCTCTTCATACCAAGCTTTATAAGAATATCTAGAAAAAAACCATTAAAGAATTTTACGAATTACAATAAATAAAAGTAAGAAAAATAATACCTGAAGCTTGAGGAGCAGCTGGAGGACCAGGAGGACCTGGAGGTCGAGGAGCTCCAAAGGGTGGAGGAGGAGGGGGTGGTCCTCCTCCTGGAGGTGGAGGAGGGGGTGGAGCTCCAGATCCAGGTGGAGGTGGAGGCGGTGGAGGACCACCCATACCAGGTGGTGGGGGAGGGGGAGGAGGACCCCCTCCAGGTGGAGGAGGGGGAGGTGGGGCGCCACCTCCTGGGGGTATTGGAGGTGCAGCTGGGTTATACATTCCAATGCCAGGGGGAGGGGGTGGTAGTTTGCCCGGCATTACACCACCATTACTAAACAAACACGTTTAAAAAACCTTTTAAATAGATCTAATATACTGTGATTATTCTATCCTTATTATTATTCATAATGTTTAAGATATACCTGAGGGCGTCCTCGAGTTGGTTGATCCTCTGCTGAGCTTGAGATAGTTTAGCCTCGGTTTCCTGCTTCTCTGTAAGCGCAGCCTCCAAGCCTTTTAATAAAAAGAAATAAGAAAAAGCTGAACAAAGCAGTAAAAGGGTAAAGGAAGGATCAGTTGGGTCTGTGAACAGGATTGGAGGGATCTGTGAGTCTAGGACAGGATTTGAGGGATCTGTGAGTCTAGGACAGGATTTGAGGGATCTATGGGTCTAGGAAAGGATTGGATCGGAGGGATCTATAGATATAGGACAGGATTGGAGAGATCTACGGGTCTAGGACAGGATTGGAGGGATCTATGGATGTAGAACAGGGATAGATAGATCTATGGGTCTAGGCCAGGATTGGAGGGATCTATGGGTATATAGAACAGGATTGGAGGGATCTATAGATGTAGGACAGGATTCGAGATATCTATATGTCTAAGCCAGGATTGGAGGAATCTATGAATGTAGAACAGGGTTAGAGAGATCTATGGGTCTAGGCCAGGATTGGAGGGATCTATGGGTATATAGAACAGGATTGGAAGGATCTATGGATGTAGGACAGGATTGGAGGAATCTATATGTCTAAGCCAGGATTGGAGGGATCTATGGGTCTAGGACAGGATTGGAGGGATCTATGGGTCTAGAACAGGATAAGAGAGATCTAAGTATAGTACAGGATTGGAGGGATCTATGGATCTAGGACAGGATTGGAGGAATCTATGTGCCTAGAACAGGATTGGAGGGATCTATGGGTCTAGAACAGGATAAGAGAGATCTAAGCATAGTACAGGATTGGAGAGATCTATGGATCTAGGACAGGATTGGAGGGATCTATGGGTCTAGTATAGGATTGGAGGGATCTATGGGTCTAGAACAGGATTGGAGGGATCTATGGTTCTAGGACAGGATAAGAGAGATATAATTATAGTACAGGATTGGAGGGATCTATGGGTCTAGGACAGGATTGAAGGGATCTATGGGTCTGGTATAGGATTGCCGGGATCTATGGGTCTAGGACAGGTTAAAATGTATCTATGGGTCTAGTACAGGATTGGAGGGATCTATGGGTCTAGTACAGGATTAAGTTGGATCTATGGGTCTGGTACAGGATTAAGATGGATCTATGGGTCTGGTACAGGATTGGAGGGATCTATGGGTCTAGTACATGATTGGAGGGATCTACGGGTATAGGACAGGATTGGAGGGATCTATGGGTCTAGGACAGGATTGGAGGGATCTATGGGTCTAGTACAGAATTGGAGGGATCCTTGGGTCTGGTTTAGGATTGGAGGGATCTATGGGTCTGATACAGGGTCGGAGGGATCTATGGGTCTAGGACAGGTTAAGAGGGATCTATGGGTCTAGTACAGGATTGGAGGGATCTATGGGTCTAGGACAGGTTAAGAGGGATCTATGGGTCTAGTACAGGATTAAGATAAGATCAATTTATCTCATGTGAAGGGAAAATCACTTACCAGCATTCATCCCTATACTCCCTCCTCCACTCCCATCTTCTCTACCTCTCTCTATCAACTGTTCTATCAATGGTTCTACGTCTATGTTAAATCTCTGGGTTGCTCTACAATAATAAACGATGATTATAAAAGTGCATACAATAAACTTTATTAATCATGATAAACAAGTAATTTCGATCAAAATAATGCATATCTGACCTAAAATCTGGATCACAGCCGGATTTGTGAAGTACAATTTGGGAAACACACTCTTCTATCAGCTTGTAGTATGCAGGCCTAATCAATCAATCAATCAATCAATCAAGCAATCAATCAATCAATCAATCAATCAATCAACCGACCAACCATGAAACCAACCAATCAACAAATCAAGGTTAAATTAAACAATCTATTAAACAGACCAAGCGATCAATCAACCGATTCATCAACCAACCAATCAACCATTTAACATATTTTTACTCAAAAATTGTATTTTGCTTAAATATGACACTTCGAAAAATGTTTCAACTCAGAATTGCTTCTGGAAAAGTTGACAGCTTGAAATCATCTCTGGATTAAACGGCAGACTGACCCATCCCACATAATTCAATAGAACCCATCAGCATTTAACTTTTTGTATTCTAAGGAGGTTTTTCGAAAAAGAAAAAATTTAAATTGATCCATTGATCTAGGGGGGGGGGGCGGACATATTAACCTGATCTGAGCATCGTCTCGAATACAGACAAGATGTTGAAGGATGGAGAGGAAGTATGGTTCTGCTGGTGAATCCAGAACAAGGTTCTTTATCAATTCAAAACATTCGTTCACGTCGTCCAGCTCCAGCCGGATATTGTCAAACCTGAACATTCGCAAAATATTTTATTTAAATCCAAAAATGTTTATTTTACTTACAACTTATTTTATTGGTTTTGTTGAAAATATTTAAATAGAACAAATAGAATAAATGAAACGAACCTCTGCGCAAACTCGTCGAAGTCCTCTTCCTTGTGATCGTTGAAGACCTTGAGCTGGAGAATCAGATCCTCGCTGTTCTCATCTTCAAGGGTCTAACAAACATGATTATATAATTTCTTCACAATTTGTTCATAAAAATGACTTTTATCAAAACTTACATCTAGTACGTCTATCAGTCCAACACGCATAAACTCATTTCGCAAATGGATTCTGAAGTCTAGATCATCCGGGCTTGTCATAAGAGCATTGATGAGTTGAAGACAAGCTACCCTCAACCCATCGTTATTCCTGCAAAAAAATAACAGTAAACAAAAAAAGAAATAGAAAAGTAAATGTCATATCAAAAAATAGGAAGTACCGGAAGAAATATTTTTCATGAAATTCAATTTATATATATATTTTCTTATAACAAATCTATAATAAACAATAAAATATAGACCTGAGCAGTAGACCCTGGACAATCGGTTGAAAACGATCCCTTCCCTTCACTTCTCCAGCAATAGTGATGGCTTCCAGAGTCTAAATACGTTGCAAAGTAAATTTTTAAACTAATAATTACATGTAAAATCTAAAATATGTCGAAAGTACTTAAATTAGATTAGAGATCGAGATTGTTAATAAAACATAAATAATCTAAATCTGAATATGCAAACTCTGCTCTAAATGATTTAAATAGTTTTTATATAAAAAAGTTTTTGGTTCGGCCTAGATGTGACTATGGAAGCAACATTTTACTGTATTAAAACTAACGCAAGAATGCTTTAAAAAAATTGCTTAACACCTTCTAGATTATTACGAGTGAATGAATGAATAAAGAAATGAATAAATGAATGAACGAAAAAATAAAGAAATAAAGAAATGAATTAATGAATGAATAAATATGTAAAGAAATCAATGAATCAATGAATAACGAAAGAAATAAAGAAACAAAGAAATAAAGAAATGAAGGATGAATGCATGGATGAATGAATGAACTACCTTCTCGTGTCCATCAGGAGGAATAAGGCAGATCGCTGACATGAGTCTAACCGCCTCCAGCATCACGTGGGGCAGAGCAGGATTTATAGATCTTAAATATTATCAATAAATAATAAAACATTTAACTAAATTTTTTTATGATTAAGAAAAAAATCTATATCATTTACCTCGCCAATAGGGTTAGAGCTTCCTTGTGTTCCAACATTGCTTTTAACCCAACCTGTATAAGATTATTCATAACGATAAGAATATTTTTTAAGAAACTTTTGATTATTTTAAACTTTAAAAAAAATCACCTTGTTGTTCATAATTGCCTTGAGACATTTAATACACTCGTGTTGAACTTTGTCCCAGGTAGAATCACTGAATAAAAAACATATTTCAGATCAAAGCTTTTAAATGTTTGCAGTGTTGAGAGAATCGGCGCTTTCAAATTCAAATTCTGAGCATATAAAGACAAGGAGTTGACTTTTTGTATGCAAAACAACCTCTTCTGATAAAAGTCTTTATTTTTTTATCCTGATCACTCATTAATCCTGGATCCATATCTAGGATTAAGGTAAAAAAAAATATAAAGAAAATATCTGTTTTTAAAACCCAAGAATGTTAAATATATCCTAAATATTGCTTCTCTGTGTTAAATGAGACTTTGGAGCAGATTTGCACTTGCTACTTGACAAATAAAACTAAGTAAGTTTAATTATTTGCAATTTTTTTAATGCAGATTAAAAAATACATATTTGAAAAAAATGTGTCAAACAACTGAAATCTAATGAAAAAAAAACACTATCTACTTTTCCTAAATAAAACTCACTGTATTTTGATGCTTGAAAACAAAAACCAATTATCAATCTAAATATTAAACTAGGGGATAATTAGTTGCTTCAATTAATAGAGTAACTATAAACACAATAATCAATAATCATGCATGACGTCATAGAAACACACAAAGGGAAACCTTTATTTACAGATGATATTGTTGCGTCACAACTTGTTCTTATCTGTAACAATTATTTGGAAATATTATTATTATTTGACAAAAATAAAACTTTAAAATTAAATACAATTTTTTTAAAACATTTTTTGTTTGTATTAAACTATAAATAGAATCAATCAGAGGAATTGGTACATATCCTCTTGTCATTTCCAGATAAAAACTTCCAAGGGGACTAAATTGGACATTTCCTCCAAAGGATATTTTCCAAATATTAGGTAAGAACGGTGCCAAAGGAAAATCCATATTTCCAAGGGATGGATCCGGATCTTTATTTCCTAGGGTGGATCCGTATCGATATTTCTTAAGGGCGAATCCGGATTTATACTTCCTGAGGAGGATACAGGATCTGGATCCACATTTCTTGAGGCGGAAAATAATCCGGATCAACTTTTCTCAAGGCGAATAAAAGATCCAGACCCTTATTTCCTGAGGCGGATCAAGGATCCAAATCCATAATCGCAGAAGTGGAATCAAGAATCCTTATCCATGTTTCATGAGGCCGGATCAAGGATCCGGATCCATATGTCCTCAATACGGATTAAGAATCTGGATCCTTTTCCTGAGAGCGGATAAAGTTTATTGATTCAAATTACTGAGGGCGGATCAAGAATTTGGATCCGCCCCAGGGCAGATTAAGTTTATAGAACCATATTTCTGAGTGCAGATAAAGTTTACAGATCCATATTTCTGAGTGCAGACCATGTTTACAGATCCATATTTCCGAGTGCAGATAAAGTTTACGGATTCACATTTCTGAACGCAGTTCAAGTTTACAGATCCATGTTACTATACGCAGTTCATGTTTACAGATGCATATTTCTGAGGAAAGATCAAGTTTACGGATCCATATTTCTGAGTTTAGACCAAGATTACAGATCCATGTTTCGAGTGCAGTTCAAGTTTACAGATCCATATCTCTGAGTACAGATCAAGTTTACAGATACATGTTTCTATGCGCAGATCAAGTTTACAGATCCATATTTCTGAGTGCAGATCAAGTTTACAGATCCATATTTCTGAGGGAAGATCATGTTTACATATCCATATTTCTGAGTGCAGATCAAGTATATGGATCCATACTTATGAGTGCAGATCAAGTACACGGATCAGCAAAAGTAATGGATTACAATTGTTACTAATGTAATTGATCAAGGTGTAAATTCGTCAGAGATAAATCAGTATTTAAAAACTTACTTTCTAAAGCATTCATTTAGAACAGAGAGAACCTGCTTCAAACCCTGGACATAATAAAAACCATGAGAGAAAACCTTGATTGTCATTTTTTTTAAACTCAATTTTTTTTAAAGAAAGTAAATTTTGTCCAAGTTTGGACGATTTTCGCCAAAGAAAACTGTTTCAATCAATCAACTATACTACCATCATTTTTCAAATCTTAAAATTTTTATTTTAAACTAAGATAAAATATAAGGGTCATAAGATTCNCGGATTAAAAATCAAGAATTTAAAGAAAACAGATTAAAGAAAAGACTGATAGGATTTAACATTAAACATGCAGGTTTTCTTAATGGTAAAATATTCCTTGTTTCCAAAATCTTGAACCCATTCTAAACTGTTACTCGTGAGTGCAACCCTAAAAATAAACGGTATATTTTTATTGTTCTATTCCTCTTGGTCTCTGGTCTATTTTTCTTGGCTATTCTATTCTTTATTTCCCGCTCTATTTCTCTTGCTTTATTATTATATAAATCTTGGTTTCTTATTCTATTTCTCTTGGGTTATTATTTTATTACTCTTGGTTTGTTATTCTACCATTTTTGGTTTCTTATTCTATTCCTCTTGGTTAATTATTCAACTACTCTTGGTTTATAATTCTATTATTCTTGGTTTATTATTCCATTATTCTTGGTTAATTATTCTATTCCTCTTGGGTTATTTTTCTATTCCTCTTGGTTTATTATTTTATTCCTTATAGATTTATCATTCTGTTATGGTAAGGTTTATCTTTTAGAATTTGATGTTTTTAAACTATTTTTCCTAGTTTTAATATTTCACCATTTTTAACATTCTCTTTATGCGAGATTTATTTTTTTATGATTTGATATTATTTTCTTTTGTCTCACTTCTTTTATGTTTGTTTTTATGTTTGTGATTCATAATTTTATTGTAAACTTTAAAAAATTCAAGAAAAAAAATACCTTAGGGATTCGACACAATTATATTTTTTGGTTAAAGATAGTTCTGGACTGGACAGATACTGTATATAGTCGGTTGGGGAGTCAAGCCTGAAATAAAAAAAAATATATTTTATAAAAAAAATATTAACACTTAATATTTATTAAGTATTTAGACTTAAGAGATGCTCTGAATCGTATTCAACTTATCGTTATTTAAGTAAATCCGTTAAAAAAAAGACAAAATGATAATCGATTTTGGTAATTAGCAGTGATACAAAATATACGAACTCAAAACTTTTTTAATGGAGGTCCCTTGAAATTGCGTAAAAATTCCGAATTACGAAAACCTAAAAAATTATAAAACAACCTGGTCGCTAAGAGCTTTTACCACAATTCTAACCCCGATCCCTACTTAACCCTGGATCCATAGGGAAATAACCCCTCAATAACCTGTTTTTGGGCTTATGAATAATTGATAATTATACAGCCTGACTAACCTGTTTCTAGCTGTTGTTTTAGAATTCATTGTCAGCATATCACGCTTCTTACTAAAATCAAAGGTTGCTGTCAAATAAACAATTCAATTAAGGGGTATAAGGGGCCAAGGGCTTTAATATTGATTTAAGGGATTTATGAAAGTAGGCAAACTAATATTTGTGTGAAATATTTATATTACCCAAAAAAAGTTTTTAAACTAATGTTTATGTCTGGAGGGGGGGGGGGTACCCCCCGTACCTTTGAGCTGGCTTGCGTTTTAAATTTAAAAAATATAAGTTTACAGGGTTGTAAAGAACATATTCTCCACCTTAAAGGAAGAAGCCGCAAAGGTTCCTTCTTTTCTTCGTTTAAATTCATATTCTCCAACATTTTCTCAAACTCCTAAAATCAACATAAGCATAATATTTTAGTCCTTTTTCTTATCAATGTTTTATTAGGAATTAAGTTAAATTTTTTTATATCATAAAATGCAAAATACAAGTTCATTGTTCATTATTATAACAAATACTAATAAAATGTTTTTATTTGGGTTGAATCTTATTATCCCCTTGAAAGGATGTAAATAATTTAGAAAGCAATAAATTATAAAATTAGACTTGAACTGATGAATCAACATTAATAATTTAAATATTAATTGTCTATTCATTATTTTAACAATTGAAATTAATAAACATCAATAAATCATAATCCACAAAGAAATCTTAAATAAAAAGTAAAGCAGACGATTTTAATTTAAAACCATGTTTCTGGGAACACTTTAAACTTTTTAAGTGTAAGGCATTTTCATTTCGTACATTGTTTGCCAATGAGGGGCGGATACAAGATTGAAGTGAGAGGGGTGATAGATTTATTTCGGAACCAAAAATGCTGATTTAGGAACCAAAAGACGCAGCGCAGGCGAACATTTTTTTAAGAAAGAAATTTTTTCTGCTTTGCACTAGGTTTTCTTTTCTTTAAGTACTATTGAGAAGCTATTCTGAAATCTCAGGGGGGTGCAAAGGTCCTTCCGCCCCCCCCCCCTGTATCCGCCTCTGTTACCAATAACAAAAGAATGTTTCCTATCTTTCATGTTTTATCTTATTAAAAAAAGAAACAATTTAGAATGCTGAGCGGCCAAAAAACACCTTAGCTCTGAGTATGATGTATCTAATAATTTTTTTTAAATTGTAAAAGTAAAAAAGTGATCTCACATCCATAATATCCTTGTCACTCATCCTGTCAATACTCCAGCTCTCCTCTTCGGCCTCGTTGAAATCACTAAGTGAAGTTGGCCTCTGTATATTTCCTGGAGGTTGTCCTCTAGCTTTAGTTTTACCTCCGGCCAGGCCTCCAACCATCTTGTCCAGCTGAACAAAACAAATATTTATCAATAGGAAAAACATACCTTACTAACTATCTTTTTAAAATTATTACTTTGAAAAAATTTGGATTTTTTTTCGTTTATCTATTTATTATATTCTTATTAAAGTAATTTTATTCCATTTTACTCTTTTGTGGGTAAAATTTATTTTATGATAAAACTTAGTTTTAAGGATAGACTGGTTAGAAGAAGAGTTTTGTAAAAGAGTTTTAGGGACCAAATAAAATGAATGATGTAGTTGAACTATGTAAATTAAGCTGAACCACTTCTCTTCTACTTGAACCACGTCTACGTAGTTCAACTATATATCGGTATCAGTTGAACCCGGTCCATAATCTTTAAATTGATCTACAATATTAATCTCAACTCAAGTTGGATTTATTTTACCAGGATTCATGGTGGTTTAATGTAGAAAAAAAATCTTAGAAAAATGCGACTCTAAATGCTACCTCCCCCCTCAGTCTTCTACTTTGTACCTGTCTACTTATATTCATTCTATGTTTTTTAACAATAAATATTTAGGCTTGTTGTTGGCTAATATTCACTCTACTCCTACTCACTGTATACTTAATACTAACTAACATCAAACTCAAGGAGGGGGGGGGAGGGGAGGGGACAGTTGCCCCAGAAATAAAAAATAAATCAAAATCATCAAACCTATTTCTCGCTTAATTCTTTTTTTTTTAAATATTCTAAATATTCAAATTATTCAAACATCCCTGTAAAAGATTTACAAGTCACAAAACTATCTTTCGAGGCTGATTAGTGAATACAATTATACATAGTAGTATGATAAAAATAATGTGTTTAACAAATGAAATCGGCAAATAGTGATTTATTTTTGAGTTTAAATAATAATTTTTAGATTATATTAGACGTTTCGACAATAAATTGCATACTTTATTTATAACACTAAATCTCTTTGAAATAATGATTAGGACTTCTATGAATGAGAATTTTTAACAACCAAAGCTGACTAAAAAAAATTTCACAATGATCGTGTCTGAACATTTTTAACTTTTCAAAAATATAATTTCGTAGACTTAAAAAATGACAAGAAAATGTCCCACAGTTCTTAAGATGCATATACGTTATATTTAACAGACTATTTCCCGTGGGAATCTATTCCTTTGCAACTTAACTATTTCTGACAATTTTTGAAAAAATATGTCCGATGCAACAAGTGCATATTCTCCTCCGGGACATTAACTTATTAAACGAAAGAACAAATACGACATTTATTCCATAGTTTTCTATAGCTCTTTGCATAATTGAGTTCTCAGATATAATTGCCCAGTTGTGAATTTAGCAGGGGAACCCCTAGTTTGAATTGTTAGCATCATATGATAATCGATGTCTAAGTAGAATTGATGAATCGTATTAAAATATCAAATTACAGTTTTCAAAACAATACGCTGCAAGCCAGCTGGTACTTAATTCATATGGGGTGGGGGGGGGGAGAGAAATTGGTGTGATGGGGATTAGAAGTAAACAAATGCACTAAAATTAAGATAAAACTTATATACTTACAAAACTATGTTTTCTGCCAAGATTTGACATTTTTAATATTCGTTAACTCTGTTCATACATTTTAGTCTAAAGGTATACCTTATAGTTAGTTTGTTAGTTAGGTATTTACGTAGATATTTAGCTGTCTAACTATTTAGGTAGGTATTTAGCTAGTTAGCTATTTGGGTAGGTATTTAAATAGTTAGCTCTTTAGGTAGGTATTTAACTAGTTAGCTATTTAGTTGATTATAATGAGTAAACATTTATCAGTTTGTTTACTTTGGGTAAACATACAACCTCAGGGACAAACTACGTTTTTTAAAGGTAGTCTGACGGCCCCCCCTCTTCCACCCTACCACCCCCCCCACATTTCTTACCACCCCCTCCCTCCAAAAAGGATGACACGGTGAAAAGTATTGACTGTTTGTAAGCCTGTGTATAACACAATAAGACCAGGAAAACCAATTCAACGACAAAATAAAAAATAAAAATGATGAACTGATGACTTCTAACTCATCATTGTTAATCTAAGAAAACAAATACAACAATAGATTGGTTTTTAGGCTGTATGTGGACAATATTGTCAACAATATACATATATATTTAATATTCAGTAATTCATATTATTAATAAATCGAGGGCGTACACAGGAATAAATCTAAGGGGGCCAAATATGCGCGTAGGGCAATTTCTTGTTTGTTGCCCCTCCTAGGAGCTTCTTAGTGAGGGTAAAATTTGAACTGTAAATTAAAACATTTGGCTTCTTGGATACTTTAAAGGTACACACTACACATGCAGTCCAATTACATTACAAGTACTACTTTATCTCTCCTTCAAACAAAACTAGCAGAAAAAAGCAAACTAATTTTTTATACTCTTCAGTCTCAGATTTGAAAACTAATATGGCTCTGAGTTCTAGGGGGGACTCCCCTCCTTGCCCCCCCCCCCTGTGTACGCCCTTGATACAATTATGTATACATGATTGTATATAGCAGTAATCTCTGTTTGTCTATCTGTCTGTTTGTGTAACCGATCATAACTCAGGATCCGAACCTTTTGACTGATTTGCCTCAAATTTCGATTGGGGACCTACAGGAGTGTTCTTAGCTTGATTTTAAGGTTATTAATCGAGTAGGTTAACTTTCACAGGAAAAATTTAGTTTCCAGGGTTCCCGAACTAGTATACCAAAAAAATCTAGGATATAATTTGTAAATACGCATATTAAGTTATCAAAGAGTTCAAGGGTTTCATATTTCACCCTTGTTTTAATAATTTGAACTTGAAATTTTAATTACACTGGTCTGGTATGGAGGAGGAGGGGGTATTATGAAATATGTCATTGTCAAGACACATACATGGTTGTCAAAAGAAACATTTGGAAAGAACAACAATATAAAGGAGGAAGAAGGAAATACTTTTAAAAACGTATTTTATGTATGTATACAAGGTTAAAAGTTAAAGGAAATGAAACGTTTAGAAATATGGTAAAAAATAAAGCAAGTAAACAGAAAGGAAGGGAAAAGTAAGTGTATGGAAATTAGTAATAAAGTCAAGAAAAAGTAAGAATGAAAAATGTTCAGAGTCAGGAGGAAAATGGGGAATGTGGGAAGGAATGCAAAGGAAGGTAAAGCAAATGGGAAATTGGAAATGGAATACAAAGGAGGGTAAGAAAATTGGGAATGTGAGAAGGAATGCAAAAGAAGGTTAAGAAATTGGGAAATGGGAAAAGGAATGCAAATGAAGGTAAAGAAATGGGGAATTTGAGAAGGAATTCAAAGGAAGGTAAAGAAAATGTGATATGGGAGAATGAATGTTGGAAGGTAAACAAAATGGGAAATAAGAAATGGAATTCAAAGGAAGATAAAGAAAAGAGAATGAAAGAATGAATGCAAAGGAAGGTAAAGAAAAGAGAATGAAAGAATGAATGCAAAGGGAGGTAAAGAAAAGGGAATAAAAGAATGAATGCAAAGGTAGGTAAAGAAAAGAGAATGAAAGAATGAATGCAAAGGAAGGTAAAGAAAAGAGAATGAAAGAAGGAATCCAAAGGTAGGGAAAGAAAAGAGAATGAAAGAATAAATGCAAAGGAAGGTAAAGAAAAAGAGAATGAAAGAAGGAATCCAAATGTAGGTAAAGAAAAGAGAATGAAAGAAAGAATCCAAAGGTAGGTAAAGAAAAGAGAATGAAAGAAGGATTGCAAAGGAAGGTAAAGAAAAGAGAATGAAAGAAGGATTGCAAATGTAGGTAAAGAAAAGAGAATGAAAGAAATGCAAAGGAAGGTAAAGAAAATTGGGGAATTGGAGAAAAAAGTGAATGAAAGAATGAATGCAAAGGAAGGTAAAGAAAAGGGAATGAAAGAATGAATACAAGGAAGGTAAAGAAAAGGGAATGAAAGAATGAATGCAAAGGGAGGTAAAGAAAAGGGAATGAAAGAATGAATGCAAAGGAAGGTAAAGAAAAAGGAATGAAAGAATGAATGCAAAGGAAGGTAAAGAAAAGAGAATGAAAGAATGAATGCAAAGGAAGGTAAAGAAAAGGGAATGAAAGAATGAATGCAAAGGTTAATTGAGAAATGATAAGGAAGGAAGGAAAGTTGGAAAGATGAGTGAGTAGGTTAGGGATGTGAGTACAATAAAAAAGGTCAGAGTCATCAGAAGCCTCACATCTTTTTATATATAGATCGTATAGAGCGTATAGATAATATAGAGATTATGGAAAGGGTTGGGGGGTGGATGGGGGTTCACGCAAAAACACGGTGGAGGGTAATAATTTAAAGGTCAAGGAACAGGAGAGGGGGGCGGGGAGTTAAACTGAAAATCAATTATAACTGAAGAGAATAAACTCGATGCAAAAAATTGCTGGAAAAGGAGGAAGCAGGATGGGTTAAGTAAGGTATCATCACCATCATTGACATATACCCGGAAATATAAACCCCGTGACACCTGATCTATACCTATATATATATACAAGATTTATCTGAGTATAATCTGACAAATATTAACCCAAGATAATGACAAGAGGAGCAAGAGGAGTTGAACCTGAACCCTTGATCTCAGGGTAAACAGGGACACAGGGAAACAGGGATAGAGAGATACAGGGATACAGAGATACCAGGATACAGAAATACAGAGATGCAGGGATACATAGATACAAGGATACAAGGATACAGATATGCAGGAGTACAGGGATACAGAGATACAGAAATACAGAGACACAGAGATAAAGAAATACAGAGATACAGCGATACAGCGAAACAGCGATACAGAGAAACCGAAATACAGAGAGATTCAGGGATACATAGATGCATGGATACAGAAATACAGGATACAGTTATACAGAGATAAAGGATACAGGGAAACAGATATACAGGGATACAGAGATATAGGGATACAGTGATACAGAGATACAGGGATACAGAGATACAGAGATTCAGGGATACAGGGATACAGAGAATCAGGGATACAGAAATTTAAAGATACAGGGATACATATATACAGGGATACATAGATACAGGGATACAGAAATGCAGTGATAAAGAAATCCAGAGATACAGGGATGCAAAGATACAGAGATAAAGGGGTTCAGAAATTACATGCAGATATACATGTATAAATGCAGAGATACTCGATACACGGACAGAAATAGATACATGGATACAGGGATACTGGGATCCATCACAATTATATATACAGAAACATTAAGGATGAATAGATACAGAGATACTACGATACATGAATACATAGTCATACATATACATTTGGATACCAAGATACGGAATGAAGGTTGATGATTTTTATTTATTTATTTACTAGAACACATAAGTTCGTAAAAATACAACGATATAATAATACGAAGATACAAGGATACAATGGTGCTTAGATGTTTTAACAAGATAATAATATATATATAACAGAATACAAGAACAAAACAAATAAAAAATGCAAGGATACACGGATATACATTACATGAAAGGGATGTAATACATGGATATATGCAGATTCAAGGATGCATCGACTGCTAGGGTACAAAGATATAATTTCCATCTAAAGATATTTGCACAAAAGCATTTCTGTTTATTAAGTAGTATAGAGCGATAACTGTCAGTCTGTCTTCCTTGAAAAGACATAGATTTGACGCAATATGCAGAGATTGATACAAAAACTGCAATATATATACACAATACGCATTTCTATACCAATCAAAACCTTAATATTTGAAATATCAAAGATGCGTTGAATACTGTCATGGATATTGAAAAAGAACACTACTATATCTGTATTATTTATGATGAAGGGTGAATGTTTAATTACTATTTAATTACATCTGTATTTCAAAGTTATGTATCGTCAACAATATGTAGAGTAAAAAATATTCAAAACATATTCACGCAAATATCTTTCTACCAGCCCCCTCCCCTCATTGTCATTATCAGTGTAATTGTAGGTATGCAACAAAAAGTGACCTTACGCTATAGAGTTAAAAACTCGAGCAAAAAATAACAAAATAACTAAAGAACTACTTGATACATAGGTTGCCTGTTAAATAATAAAATATCAATTTTTATACAAGATATCTAAGATTTAAAAAAGCACTGAACTAAAGCACTGAACTACCTAAGACAATTCTATAGATAAACTAGCCTGGGAACCAGCGCTGCCAAGGTTACTAAAAGTTACTCCCGCCGTTTACCAGCATTTGAACGATTTTACCGGGAAACTAAATTTTCGCTATTAAAGTCGACCTACTCAACTTAGAATCTCAAAACCAAGCTAGAACATTCCCGTGGGTCTCCCGAGTTCCCAATCAAAAATTGGGGCAAATCGGTCCAGGGGATCCTGAGTTATGATCAGACGAACAAACATACAAAAAAAAACTATCAGACAAACAAAGATTACAACTATATATATGGATACGTTCAGTTTTAGCAAACCCGCAATATATATATATAACAATTAACTAATAATTATAAGTAATTATATCGTCATCTGCAAAAATATGGATCACCCTATTAGTAATTCTAATTATACAAGCATATGTACATCAATCAATTCACACACACACACACACATCAGACAAATACACACATTACACAGTAGAACAATATACTAACAGATACACACGGGTTTAGTAAGGCAGTTAAGTATAACTGAAGTATATTGCAGGTAGAAAGAAGAAATTGTCGGCTTACAGCCTGGAAATGCATGATTCAAGTCAGCTGATCATTGCAAGGGGTAAATCTTCTTTATTAATCAAAATACAAAAATTACATACTTTGATGAAAAAATTACATCTCCAAAAACTTAGGTAATTTAATTTTATTGGAAAAATAAAAATATTGTTTTGTGATAAAGTTGTGAAAAAAAAGGTAAAAAAAAAATGCCCCCCCCCCCCCCCGAAAGAAAGCGGTAAAATAAGAAGTATAAGATTAGAAGAAGAAACCGTGAAATGGTCAAATCAATGCGGTAAGCTGTCAAAATACCAGAAAACTGGTTTATCTAGTGCATTAAGGGGGTAAGGGGGGGGGGGGGTTGCTTCAAAAACAGATAAGAGTGTTTTCATTCACGAAGTTCAGTGATTTTTATATTATGTATTACAACTGATAAGCTAAACTTACTAAAACCGCCTGTTCTCCAAATTTAGCATTTTTCTTGTATCAGTTAAAGGCAGTGTTGGCAAAAAATGAGAAATCTGAAGCAAGGGTAAGCCACACGCAGCAGGCGCAACTTAGGGGTGGGGGGGGGGCACCCACACCTGAAATTGAAAAAAAGAAAAAGGTTCAAAATTGGGAGGCACAAACATTTTCAAATTCAGAAAAATAATTCACCGCCCCCAGATTTAAAATAGTTTCCTAAGATCTGGGAATAAGATCTCACTTACAGTATAACACATCAGTATTGCTTCGACAAGAATTACTTACAACACATGTACAATGATTAACGACAATTGTAAATATCTATTGTGTTAAGCGTAGTACAGGCTATGCCAAGACTGAAAAGATATGTTGTCTAAGAACCGAGAAATAGTTAAGTGAAAAAGAGTTCAAATCTCAGGATCGACGACGCAAGAAATGCGTCAAGTTGACCTAAAAAGAGTTAACAATAAAAAGCGTAAGTGTGTGTGTAGCCCACAAACGTATCTCTCCGACGCCAGTATTTATGAGTAGTGGCTCACAATCCAACAAAAATACAAAATGAAGTACACATTACATAATATACAGTACATGGCTCATCATAGTTAGAACACAGTACACAATATAAAGTGCACACAGTATAAAATATGCAGAACACACTATACAATCCATGATAAACAGTACAAAATATACAGTACACAATAAACAGTACAAGTTATGAAGTGCACAATTCACCATTTGTGCAGAAGACAGAGCAAAATATTAATATATAGAACACAGTACACACTACACAATGCATGAGAAACAGGACACAACATACAGTACAAAGTGGATAATATATTAATACTTTAAACTTTAAACTTTAAACTAATCTAAATTAAATTATTGTTGGGTCCAAAATGACGAAAGGAGACCAAAAACTTTGGCCGTCAATATTTGCTGTTTTTGCCAAACTAATGGGAAGTAATTTAAGAAAGGAAGGTGTTAACAAACAAGAGGAGGGAAGGCCGCGGGTTAAAAACCACGGAAATTACCATAGAGAATAGAATATATATTAGAGGGGAATTTACTAGAAAAAAGTGTAAAACGGCCATTTTGTTGTACTGTTTCCATACTGCAGGTGTAACCTTTTGGACCCTGGAACATCATTTTATAGAAAATCTAAAATTAATATTAAAAAAAAACAAATTATGAAATAGGCTGGTTTCAATAATTGACCAATGATCATTTCACATAGACTCTATGCCTTTCATTTTACAAACGATGATTTTCCGTTCTAACTATAAATCAAATGATGTCATTTATTCACCAAATTCATTAAAAAGTTTATTTAACAGTTTTAAAAAATTCGAAATTGAAATAGATAGTCTAGGGAACATACTGTATTAATGTACTCTACTGTATATAATTTGTGAACATTTACATGATTTGTACAATTTGAACTCCCTTTCACGCTGAAAGGGACTGAAAAAATTCATACCGAGAGATTCTTTAAATTCCCCTCTAATATATAAATTCTATTCTCTTTGGAAATTACACTAGGGACCATAATTGATGAATAGTGAGCAGTATTTGAACTACGAAGACTTAGTTAAACCATTTCTCTTGTGCGCCGGTTCAACTTAGTCTGCATAGTACGGGTCGCTATTTATTAAATTTGTTCGTCAACTCTATTAACTGTGAAATAGAAAAACGACATTATGTGTATTTAATGTTGTCAGAAGCTGAAAATCTATTAATACGTTTAGACTTCACAATTGGTGGGTTTTATGTTGCTTTTAAAACAAGTTCTTGAGTTTTACAGTCGTCTTACTATTCCATTCCATAGTTACATGAGCCCCACTGTATTGTGTATCAACCGAATCAGGGAATCGGCGGCCGCAATTTACAATAATCCTGGTTTCTTGAACATAAAAACTACAGGAAATGCTCTGAAGAGAGAAACTACAATTCCGTGATTTAAATCTGCATTCTCCAGTCATACCAGGCAAACTTGGAGGATGAAGCTTGTATATTTGTTAAACTATATTTTTCGGCTCAATGTTGCAACATTACATTCCCGTAGGAGGTTAGGGGGTTAAAAAGGTCACACCATACTCCTCCCCTCCTCCTCTTTCTCATTTTACAAGTTTATCAAGATATTTATTTTTATTTATATAAATTAAGATTCTAAAGCACATACTTAAAATTATAAACCCCAGTGTGGACTTGTATTGTGTATACTGTATAGGTCTCTGCTATATAAATATCAATGATTATCCTAATTAACCCCAACTATCCCTTGTTACCTACTTTAATTGATTTAATGGCCTAACTATAAACGAGATAAATAGAAGGTTGAGGTTTCAAATTATCAAAATCCATTTTGGTAAATTTTTGGTATTAAACTTTTGGAAGTTTATTGGAATCTGCGTATTCTGGTTCCTGTCGCAGTAACAGTTGTTATATATCGTACATTTGACGCAAACTACACATAAAGAAACCAATACGCAGGGAAGTGGTGGATTTTCTTGAATCATTATACATATATAGTAGACAGATACATAGACTGATACAGAATTGGTTTACTAACTGCTTTTCCGTGAGATATTTTTAACAGTGTGATGTACTCTCAACACTCGTAAAATATCCGACCCTTTGCAGATTTTTACAAACACTTTCGAGGATTTCCTTTTTAGCGATAAAAAAGACAATTTAGACGTTAAATATAAGAGTTGCTTCGAATTCTTATAATGTAAAAACAGATTTTTGTTAGTTTTGTACAACTGAGTCTTGCAATAAAAAACTAATTCTTGCAAGGTAAAACTAATTTCTGTAATGTATAACTAATTCATCTTATAAAACCGATTCTTGTAATGTAAAACTGATTCTTGTTTTGTATAACTGATTCGAGTAATGTAAAACTAATTCTTGTGCTGTAAATCCGATTTTCTAGTAAAAAACTGAATCTTTATTGTATTCAACCGTTTACGTCACTAAAAAAACTGTAACACTGCCAGTGCTTAGGATCCATTTAATTTTGATGCGGATCCGGATCCAGGTCATGAACATTTCTCAAATATTTACTGAATTTTTTCAACAATTTTTCTTCTTTTTTCGCTTATTTTTATGCTAAAAACTTGATGAACCATTCACAGATCAGGAAATTGTTATACTCTCTCTTTTTTCAACAATGTACATTTGGGTTTTAAGAGTAAAAAAGTTATTCTTGCTGTTATTGGTTAATATTATGCCCTTTGATACGGATCCGTTTAATACACCATTCATGCCATATTTTGGTTTCTCGAGTATCTGTTTTCTTGTACTATTATTCTTTCGTCTCATCTGATGCATTCAAACATCTTATGGTTGTGCTGTACAGTTGTAGTAATGCACTGTACTGATATATATATCTAGTGTATAGTTAACTACTTGATTTATCTTGGATCAGCTGTAATTCAAAAACAGATAAGAGTGTTTTCATTCACGAAGTTCAGTGATTTTTATATTATGTATTACAACTGATAAGCTAAACTTACTAAAACCGCCTGTTAAAAATGACAGAAAGATAAAGGAAGATACGGGATGCATGATGGTATACAAACAATAGAGCACCCCTGTTTTTTTCTTTTTCATACAGGATGGTAACCAAAAAAAAGTAAATTAAGATTTGAAAAGATTCCAGTTTTTTCTTTTTATAAATTTGAGATTTAATCTATCGATGAACAAGGAAGCTCTAGATTTGAGTGCACTGCAGTTAAAGTTTAGAACTGTGTCAATTCATCGGTTCCGCAAATTCAAATTTGCAAACCATGGAACTATTTATGCAAATGGGCGGCAAGTTAGCATATATCTGAACCCGTTACACTCAGAACAATATTTTAAGTCGTCTTCATTGTATTGATAAAATCACTGACCACTGTACGTATATAGATTATATAGATACATATGGACGTCATGGCAAGGTTAAAATTTTTACTAAACCTCTACATCACAAGTATTTGCAACATCATTTATCATAATTCCTAATTCAGGGACGATAAAAAATGTGCAACATGCATGCACGCCAACTTGTCATTGGTGTGATTAACAATATCGCATAATAATTTGCATGCTTCATCCAACGCAACTATTTTTGCTCAAGAATCTGCCAAATGACTGTATAAAATTACTTATCCAGGATAAAAACAAGAGAAAAGGTTAAATCATTTAATTATTTTGGAAAATATCTCATTTATTTCATAACATTTTATAACAAATAATAATAAATAAATAACAAAGATTAAAGATTGTAAAAATATTAGGATTCAGGGTCACCCTGTACTTTGCAATTTAGAGAAGGAAGAGATTTTAAATTAGTTTCCCACAAATATGTCTTAAAGGGACTCTGTGCACTATTTTTCACATCTAAAACTAAGGGATTAAGTCCAATATTTCCAACGTCTGAATAACTTCTTAAAGGGAATGTCCAATATTTCCAACGTCTAAATAACTTCTTAATTCCTGCTGGGGGGGGGGGGTCAATTTGACCCCCCTGTAGTTTTTTTTCCATAACTCAAACAGTATTGGTCTGAGGCTGTTGAAATTTTCTGACTTTTCTAACATACCCAAAGTCCTCACTTTAGGCCTAAAACCGGGCTTTAATACTAACTGCCTGAGTCCTCAGGCACACTGCCTGAATGACTGCTTTTTCCTGTAACAAACTAAATCTTTGTTTTGACCCACTTCCACTTTTCAGATTTTGATAAAATTTAGCTTTTTGGAAAACCTTTGACATAAGGAAACGAATTGCACAAGTTTTTATTGATTAAAAATCAGGTTATTAAAAATTTTGCTAAATTTTTTGCATATTTGAAATGGCATGGTCAAGGGCTTTTCAAAAAATGTATAATTTTTCATTTTTTGGACAAATTTTTTTGCAAACATTTTTACTATACAACCTGGATTTTGCGATAAAAAATTCAATTTTTGCAAATTTGCAAATATTTTTGCAGATTCTAAAAGTAGAGCACAAGAGCTATCTAATGATGTATCATTTGTCATATTTGGACATTAAACATGGGATTAAGAGGGGTCAAATTGACCCCCCCCCCCTCAGCATATCCTGGTTTTCAAGTACCCCAGCAGAGATAGGGTTAAAGGGATTCAGTACAATATTTCCAGCGTCCAAATTATGTTTTAAAGGGATTGTGAGCAATATTTCCAACTTCTACAATGCATTTAAGGGGTTGTGTGCAGTATTCACCAAGTCCAAAATGTACACTGGAAAAAATATGTCAAATTTCTCTCATCTAAAATATACTTTGTATGGACTATAAGCTCAGTTCCTGTAAATTGAGGATATATTGATTTTGTATAAAAAATATCTTGCACACATAATTATTTTTTTCAATGTTTTTCATAAAAAAAGCATGATAAGAAAGATTGTTTTTAAGTCTTTTCTTAAAAAGCAATAAATATCGATTGTTGATGAAATGATTGGGATAAAAAAATCCCGAGAAAATCACCCCCCCCCCTCTTTTATAGTCCTATGTATGTAGTTGTAAACCCTGAGTATTACTCTACATTAATTCTTTTATCTAGTATTGTGTAAGGCTCAATTAAATGATAACAGATGAGTTTTAATCGTCTCATTGTTTGTAAATAGAGTAAACCCAACCTTGACATTTTATATAATTAATTTATTAATTTAACAGAACTTTAGCAACACAAATAGATAATAAGACAAATTGATACGGGAAATAAAATTATTTACAACTGGTTACCCTCATACTAGGGAACACATATAGATCAATCATATATAAAACTATGAGATGTTATTAAAATTATGATTTTTCGGACAGAGACGAGTAATTGAAATTCCAAATAAACTGTTATTTTTCTTTAAGTTGTTAAATGAATTCTGTTTAAAAATAGCGGTATTACTAAATTACAAAGTCTATAATAAGAAATGTCGGGGAAAATAACAAAACTCCTTCAAAAATTAATTTATCAATATTTACAAAAAAAACCTTAACATTGCGGATGAAAATTACCTTAATGCTGACAACATGCAGCCTATCTGCAATATGCAACTGCTTGCCAGATATCTTATTCATGGACGGCAAACTTCCACCAAACTTTAAATCAGAAACTTTTTTCATCTTTAATTTATTTTCAAATTAAAAGAATGATATCAGATATTTCCACATGCTTTTTCCTTTCCAATTTAAAGTTTTCTTAGAAAAATCACAAATTTTACCAAAAATGGACAAAAAATGTTGATGAAAAAAGAACAGTAGTTTTCCTTATTACTGATGTTTTGAAGATTCATTGTCATTTTGGGAGAATGCATTGCGGAGTGCATTTTAATTCCAACTAAGGGCGTAATTAGTTAATAATCATTTAACCACCAAATAAAATCCCCTTTCAAAAACATTGCAAAAAAACTTTTGAAATAGCACCATTTACGTACCTTTTATTGTTTAAGAAGTTTAACAAATGAAATTATCTTTTTAAGACTAGGAGTAAAAAATTCAGATAATTAACTCGTTAATCCCCCCCGCCCACTTATAATTGTTTACAGTAGTTGCGTTTATTACTCTTTACACCTCAAATTTATGGTTTCACTTTCAGATAATACGCATTTTTTCACTTTAAATCACTGCTAAGTCTGTCAAACCGATGTAAGTAAAACTTGAGATACGCATTTTAAAGCGTCACTAAAATGTTTTTGCGTCATCTATAAAAGATGTAAAGATTAAAACAATTCTTCATGTTAGGGTTGGGAAGGAGATGTGTACCAATTGATAAAACCAGAATTTTGATCTTTGACGCAATATTTGCGAGCGTCAACTGTGCTTATTTCCCGGAGGATTGAGCGTAAACTGACGCAACTCCGCCAATAATGTTCTGGGACGCTACCAGGTCTAAACTTGACAGATAGTTAGGTGGATAGAGAGTTCGAGTCTTTTCTTTATGACAAGGGTGTCATTGATGCACATTTCAGAGTTCAGACCAACATATTCTCATGCTGGGGAAAGAATGAAAAAAATAGAGTAGGGAAAATATACATAATTGTTCAGCTAAATGCTATCAATTTTATAGAACTGAGTTCACAGAGTAAAACTTCAGAGGCAAATATCCTTAAGCTTGAATAAGATATAATCTTATAAAAATAAGGGTTGTCATAACTATTTTTAAAATTTTTTTAATCGAAATTTAAAAGTATAGATTTAGAAAAAAAAACATAGATTTTTTTAGCCCGTTACTCCCGGTACATTTAAGGACCATAAAAAAAAATTTCAGCCCATTAGGTCCAGCCGTTTGGTTAGCTATAGCTAACATATAAATATATATGAGCGAAGAGCTTTATTATATAGATTATACATATTATATAGTGCTGAGATAGATATAAGGTGTTGACAGACAATACCAATTTTATTCCAATTTTCGGATTGAATTTGTCTCAATTGGTTAAATTGGCAATTGCCTTGATTCTATTTATGTACATGAGGTTTAGTTGAATTATATAGGATCAATTCAGTAAGGTTTGGATGATTCTCGTGAAATAATGTCGGCATAGAATTAAATTGTCATTTTTAAGATAAGCGTTAGTTTACTGGTTTAGTTTTATTTTGTTTACTAAACCTTTCATAGGTTTCTTAGTTTCAATTTTTTACGGTTGATTTAGTTTAGGCGGGTTGCTTTGATTCGGATCGATTAGCATCAGTTGATTACATTAGGAACAGGTGGTTAGATTTGGATCGGTTGATTGCATTAGCATCAGTTGATTACATTAGGAACAGGTGGTTAGATTTGGATCGGTTGATTGCATTAGCATCAGTTGATTACATTAGGAACAGGTGGTTAGATTTGAATCGGTTGATTGCATTAGCATCAGTTGATTACATTAGGAACAAGTGGTTAGATTTGGGTCAGTTGGTTTAATTTGGGTCAGTTGATTTGAAAGATCTGTTAATTTGATTAGGATCAGTAAGGTTGATTTTGATCCGTTTTGATTTGATAAGGATCAGCTGATAAGATTTTGATCAGAGGCCAATAACCGGTTCCAATTGAGCGCCCGCTCAAATCTCGAAGCAACTTTGAAAAATTCCAGCTGATCCAACCATTTTTTATTTCTTTAAATTCGGTCTCAGTTGGTTTGATTTAGATCTGTTGTTTTGATTAGAATCAGTTGGTTTGATTAGAATCAGATGGTTTGATTAGGATCAGTTGATTTGATTTAGATCAGTTGGTTTGATTTAGATCAGTTGGTTTGATTAGGATCAGTTGGTTTGATAAGAATCAGTCGGTTTGATTAGGATCAGTTGGTTTGATTTTGATCGGTTGGTTTGATAAGAATCAGTTGGTTTGATTTTGATCAGTTGGTTTAATGATCAGTTGATTTGATTTAGATGATTTTGGTTTTTTTCCGCTTTTGCTTTGTTTGCTTAGATGTAGTTTAGTGTATGAAGGGAATTCTCTTGAACCTTGATTACACAAGAAATAATTACAGTGCACTCAGTACTTCCTTTCCATTTCCTTTCAACCCGGTCACAGATCTAACAGTTTATATAGGTTACTGTACACTTTAGATATATCTTACAGGTTACTGTACACTTAAGATTTAGATTTATTTTACAACTTGCTGTACATTTAGTTTTATCTTACAGGTTGCTGTACATTTAGTTATATCTTGCAAGTTGCTGTAAATTTAGATTCATCTTACAGGCTGCAGTACACTTAGATATATCTTACAGGTCGCTGTACATTTAGTTATATCTTACAGGTTGCTGTACATTACGTTATATCTACAAGTTGCTGTACATTTATTTATATCTTACAGGTTGCTGTACATTTAGTCATGTCTTACAGGTTACTGTACATTTAGATATATCGTATAGGTTGCTATATATTTAGATAAATCTTACAGGTTTCTGTACATTAAGTCATATTTTACTAAATGATGCACATTTAGTTATATTTTAAAGGTTGCTGTTCATTTGTTATATCTTCTAATTTAGGTAATTAAAATCAAAATTGATTAAATAAAAGTTTGGACGAATGATAAATAGATCAATATTCTTACAAGGGAAAATTAGTTCAAGATATTCTGTCTACTGCAAAAATTCTTCAAGTTGGTAATTTTTGAATTATTTGCACTTAAGCTTTGAATATATAGCTTTATAGCTTATAGAGATGGGCTAAAGAATTGGTAGAATTGGATTAAGTTTAACTCCCTACAAGAAGAAAATAACTAGCTCAAACAGATAGAACTTAACTATCTAGTCCATTTTAAAGTTTCTATTCATGTTTGGTGGCATTTTAAATCCCAATATCTAAGGTTGATTTAACTACGTTCCTACTTAAAATCGTGTTCTACGAATTACCAAAAGGAACTTTCATTTACATTTCAACTATGTGTAAAATCAGCAGTTTGTATACTAATATAAATGGATTTAAAATACCAAAACTGTCAACGTATAAAGACTAACAGGTGTGCACTCTGCAATATAAAGTTGTTGAAAATGATGATAAACAGATTAGAAAGATAAAAGCATTGTGTTCATGTTCAAGTCAGAATATAAATAATATTCCATTATTCCGAGCAATTGAAGCCCTTTTATAATATTACACAATTCATTGAGATATATGTACTGTTCTTGCTTTAATCTTATAATCATAATAAAGAATGTTAGCTAAAGCAAAATTTATCAGAAAATTTGTTTAGTCTCCCCCCCCCTTATATAGTACATACATCTGTGAATTTGCTGCCCAATTCATATAATAAAACCTTAGTATTAAATATACCTATATTTACTATCTCTTTATCCTGCCAAATACTAATATATGTACAGATAACTGCAGGGGGCTCTTCATTAGCTGGATCATTCAATATAGATTTATTCATAAGCAAACAAACAAACAATATCATGCATACAGGAAGTATACATAACAACAAACAGGCATAGGAATAAGAAATAAGGATGGTGTAGAGAAGGTTTATGTAGACTGTAGAGTAGGTAGGTGTAGAGAAGGTAGGTTTATGTAGAGAAGGTAGGTGTAGAGAAGGTAGGTTTATGTAAAGAAGGTAGGTGTAGAGAAGGTAGGTGTAGAAAAGGAAGGGAAAAAGAAGGTAGGCAAAGAGAAGGTAAGTTAAGAGAAGGTAGGTTTATGTAAAGAAGGTATGTGTAAAAGAAGATAGGTGTAGAGAAGGTAGGTGTAGAGAAGGTGGGTGTAGAAAAGGAAGGGAAAAAGAAGGTAGGTAAAGAGAAGGTAGGTTTATGTAAAGAAGGTAGGTGTAAAGAAGATAGGTGTAGAGAAGGTAGGTGTAGAGAAGGTGAGTGTAGAAAAGGAAGGGAAAAAAAAGGTAGGTAAAGAGAAGGTAGGTTTATGTAAAGAAGGTAGGTGTAAAGAAGATAGGTGTAGAGAAGGTAGGTGTAGAGAAGGTGGGTGTAGAAAAGGAAGGGAAAAAGAAGGTAGGTTTATGTAGAGAACTTGAGAAAGTAGGTAAAGAGAAGGTAGGTGCAGAGAAGGTGGGTGTAGAGAGGGTTGGTGTAGAGAAAGTAGATGTAGAGAAGGTAGGTGTAGAGAAGGTAGGTATGGAGAAGGTAGGTATAGAGAAGGTAGGTATGGAGACGGTAGGTGTAGAGAAGGTAGGTAGGTATAGAGAAGGTGGGTATAGAGAAGGTAGGTGTAGAGAAGGTAGGTGTAGAGAAGGATATCTCAGATCGAATGATAAATGAATAAATGAAAATAATTGAAACCACAATTCCAACAAATTGCAACGATTATCAACAATAACACATTTAAACACATAATCTTAGGTTATGAGTTACAATATAAATATTGTTTATAAGTGAACAGTATACTTTTGTATTCATCGTTTCTACAATATTAACCAATATTGAAAACATTCAGATGATTGATAAGAACAATTGAACTTTGGTTTATTCATTTTATGTAATATGCATACTTTACCTTTCTTTCCTTTCTTTTAGGTAAACAGATTGCAGCCATTTCAAATAAATTGGGAAATACAGTTGATTAAATTTGCATTGTATGCTAAATATCTAAACACTTGTAAACACAATATACAACTGAATTCATTAGGATATATGTGTATTTGTATATCATATAATTTTATCAAAACTATTTATAGCATTATTACATAATTTTAGTGCTTTATTTCGGATGCGGATCCAAAAAAACTGCATGCGGTATGCGGATTCTAATTGCTTTTACAATTTTTAGAGACTTTTCCCTTTAATCGTTGATAAAACGAATCAATATTTGTTTTTAAATCTTTGTTCCTGTATACTGGTTAGAAAAAAAGTTTTTAAATGTAATTTTTTGCCCATTGGATCAACATATTTGTGTGAATCGTATCTATGAATTATCTGAATCCATTGGACCAACTGACAAACCTACCTAGGGGGCCTACAGGGAACCATCGGAAAGTATTGAGATCAGAAACAGTGAAAACTTTTTGAAGTTCTTTCCAGTCTAGAAGTATGTATGTATGTATGTATGTATATTGTATGTATATTATATATATATTATATGATTTTAATGATGATATGTATGCAGGAGTAAGTAGATATTTTAGATTTGTCAAGGTTAGATTGGTTGCCAGTTTTTTCACATTATTTAGGCCAAATATTCTTTAATCATAAAACTTACTTGGATCAAAACACAAACACAGGAAGATACAAAAACTCAAAAATCTAAGAAATACTATTACCGCACGCACACACTTAAACATAATCATAGTAAAGCTGTAAGCAAAAACCTGCGCAAAAACAGGAAACAAAGAGAAGCCTCATACATCAAAAGTTTTGCAATATTTTAGCAGGGATTTTGCATATTCTGCTCCTCTTCCAAGTATCAACATCAGGAAGTAATAAAGGAGAAGAAATGGGTGAATTGATATAAGTAAAATCGATTTGAACTTGTGGAAAAGAAGTAAATAGAAGAGGGGGAGAGAATAGAAAACAGTTAAGATGGGGAGGGGGAGAAAACAGTTGAGATGTAGGGGAGGGGGAGAAAACAGTTGAGATGAAGGGGGAGAAAACAGTTGAGATGAAGGGGAAGGGGAGAAAACAGTTGAGAGAAGGGAAGTTACGAATTGAGAGGGGGGAAAGTGTTGAGTGAGAAGGGAAGAACAGGGATGAGAGGGGGAGTGGGATGAAAAGTGTAAAGTGAGAGGGGAAGAAAAGAGTTGATAGGGGAAGGGGGAAGAAAAGTGTTGAATGAGAGGGAAAGAAAAGAGTAAAATAGGGGACGGGAAGAAAAGCAATGAGATCAGAGACAAGAAAGAGGAAGGATTAAGTAATAACACTGGAGATTACTTATATATATTTTAAATTGAACCAAACCATATTTCTTCACGCAAATTCCTTTATTCTCTCTGCAAGGTTTTGTTCTTATTAAACTATTACATGGTGACAGTTTAGGCACAAGGAAGTTAACAGAAGAATACTGATCAAAGGATCAGGGATCATACATATTTCTTGTTGCCTAGGATCAATAGATTGAAAGCAGATTCTGATCAATTTATAAAAGTGTAAAGAATTACAAGAAAAACCCTGTGCAGGATCAATCAATTCAGATTAAGAGATCAGAAGAAAGAGAGATCAAAGATCAAGAGATTATTAATTTCATAATCAATGTAATCTAGATATAATTTGAATTCATAAGATTAATATTTAACATTAGAAATAACTGTCAAGAAATCTAGAGATCAAAAGATCGAAAGATCAAGAGATTAAGAGGTCAAAAAAATAAGAGAGATCAAGTAATCGACATATAATTAGATTAACATCACCATCAATCAAATGATGAATCCATAAATTAAAATGTCAATATTTCAATTACTCGATCTTTAGAGCAGATCATAAAGTTGACAAAGTAACTATTATTTATTTATTAGAATTGAGTTGAGAATTCACTTACCTAAAATGACAATAAAATTATGAGATTATTTATTAATTTATTCTTAAATCGTTACTTAAAATTATTAATTCCGATCATGCCCAATGTTAAATCATCAGGGTTTCGACTAATCGATTTCTTCAAAATAAACCTCTTCTTTCTGATATATAAAATTGTCCTGTGATAACTAGAAAACAGTGGAAGAAGAAGACGACATTATAGCAATGCTTTTGTGTATTTTAGAAAATGCAAATATTTTTACTAGAGACTTATAAAATCATTAATTTCGCGAAATGACAATTGCTGTGCCTCATGAGCTCATTAAACTTTTTAAAGATATAACTTGATTCTAAAAGTCTTCTTCCTATTTCAAAGTTTTATGGTTATCACTGTATAAGAAATAGTTGTATATTATTTGTGAAGTAAAACTGATTCTTCTATATATAAATGGCTTGTCTGGGAGTTTGTTTGTTTGTTTGCATCCAATAAACGTCAAAACGGCTGAACCGATCGGGCCCAAATTTTTTGTGGGACATCACGTGACCACAGGGAAGGTTAAAAATTTTAAAAAAATGTGTTTTAAAGGTTTTAAATTTTTTAAGAAAATTTAAATTCTTCAAAATCCGCGAATTTTTTTTTAAAATCCGCAAAAAAATTTTCTTCTTTGTTTTTAAATGTGAACAAAAAGAACATGTTCACAATTTAAATAGAAGATGGGCGCTAAGCGCCCTAAAAGCCTAGTAACACTTTAATCCTGCACTTCCTCATGTAAAATATGGACAATTTTGTTTGTTCATTAGTGTTTGTTCAATGTTTTGTATACTGTATCTGCTGACATTATTTAATAAGGAAGGTCGTCGTATTATCTCTGTGTTAGATTAATCTCCTTGTATAATTGTTAAAGTTCTGGCTGCCGGCCAGCTTAATTCATATTTTCACTGTAAAACTCGAGGTGTAAACTATCTAGACAATAAAGAGAAAAGAATAAAATATATTGAGTTTAGTGAACTTTGAAATATATTAATAGTTCTTTTTAACAGATTAATTGAATTTAAAAGAGGGCTTCCCCGATATGTCCCTGTTAAAGTTCCAATGTGATACCTACACAAAATTTAAAATGTTTTTTACAATTTTCTTCATCTTCATATTGACAGGTATTGAATTTAACTATAAATTGAATTTTTGTATAAGAATCAATGTGAAATAAAATCGTTAAAAAGTTGTTTGCAATACACACTACAGTATATATACGCCACTAGTTTTCAACAATAAGCAATAAAAAGCACAAAACTGTACAAAATTTTAGGCCCTTTTTGAAAATCCCTTTTTATCTATTTTTTATTTCCTCACACTTGCACAGAACAAAGTGCGCATTTATAAAAATGTATAATCATAATTAATAAAATGGACATACTACAGGACGCCCAACAGAAAATACATTAAAGTGGACACTGGATCAGTTACCTCTGTATAAACAAACATATGTGCATTGTCATTCCGATATATTTATTAACAGGCTTGGCAGTGGGAGAGGAAGCATTGAGAAATGGTGCTAACGACATAATTGTTGTTCACAGGTTTAACTTTATTTCAACACTTTTATAGATTATAATTCAAATAAAAATGTTTTAAAAGGGATGGTGGAGNCCCCCCCCCCCTACATCAAATGTGCCAACTCCACCATCCCCTTTCCAAACTTATTTTATTCCTTATTACGTAGAAAGAAGATTGTAGATTCCTTTAAATGATTTTTTTTCGAAAAGCAACAAGTAAAAAATGTTGAAGAGGAAGGAACGCTTGAATTCCTAATATCACCCCCCCCCCTGAAATCTCCGAAATGTATGGTAATGTATACCCCTTGATCTTCTAGGAGTGATGGTGGGTTTGTGTCTACTAGATGGGATGTTAAATTTGGAAAGCTTCATTCTCTACTTATTTCTAGGTTAGTATCTAAAGATCATTAAAACCCTTTTTTAAAAGTAATACTTCTCCGAAATGCGAATCGTTTGTAACAGAACTTTTTTACATGTTTTTTTTTTTAAACTTTAATAATTTATTTTTGTTAAGGGGTGTGGGCACAAGCTCACGCATACAAATAAAACAATATATCAACAAATCTATTTCCAGTTTATTATTAAGGTCTTCCTATTATTTTGTTTTGCTCAAGATCGATTAAAAGTCATGTACTCCAACGTTTTGTGTTGCGCCGTTGTCTTAAAAACTTGACCATGGGTCTATAATCCATAGTGAACACTTATTTTACGCGGGCTGAATTGTGTAAATGAAAGACATGACATCAATAATTGTTAGGAATTAGTTTTAATTATTATTAAAATAACTGTCATATGTTTTAAACCTATACACATCAGACATAGTAATTTGCAACAAGTATGAAGAGAATAACTTTTTTAAGATGTTTATTATTTTAGTCTTTGCTTTATGTAATTGTGTTCATTTAAAAAGGGGGGGGGGCATATGTCGTATTTCTCTCCAGAAAATTTAAACACTGGTAAATAATTGGAATCCTCATGCCCAATTACCTATAAATCGACATACAACATGCAAAATCTGTTGTAAGATGTCCCATAGTGTAACGGTAGGCTACTAGCGCGCCTATCAGTGATCAAATGATTTTTTAACCCAAGAAATGGAATCCTCGTGCCCAATTAAATATAATTTGATATACGGCATGTAAAACTTATAGTAAGATGACCCATAATGTGACATCTGGCTACTAGTGCGCAGGTCAGAATGCTTCAAAGTCAATTTTGACCTCGGAAATGAATACCGTGTCCCAATTTTCCTGTAGTTTGATATATCGCACGCTACTGTTGTTTTGAACTAGGCCCAACTTTAATTAAAATATATTTATTTATATTTTTTCTTAATCGCGCGCGCGCGGGGGGACTTGAGGCTCTAGGGCGCACACTTTTCAGAAATTTCTTGTTTAATCGAATTCTGATGCAATTTCAATTTCATTAAGCGGTGTAAAGCATGTGAAAACGTGAAAAAATCGTATTTTTTAACAAAAAGCGCTCGCGCGCGCACACACATTTTCTCCGATCTATTTGAAATTGCATATTAGTGAGTTCCCATACAAAATATCAGCGTCCTAGACAATGCTAAGTTATGTTTAACCACTGTTTAAATTTTCCGGAGAGTAATACGACGTATGCCCCACCCCTTATACTTTTTCAGTAAAGGTGAAGCCGGAAATATTCTAAGTTCTCAAGTAGTTTTTGGAGAGAAAAAAGATATTTCCTTTTTTAAAAGATATATTTAGGAAATTATATTAGACATTTCAAGATGGAGAAAGTTAGGAAGGGTGTGTTAGTAGTGTTAGTTTAATTATAATCTTTTAATAACAACTTAGTAAAAAAACTGATGTAAATTGAACAATGTACACGTATATTGTATACATGTACAGCCGACAAAATAATCTCATACTCTATTATACCGATCATATTTTTGAAATTGTATTTGCTAGGGAGGGGAAAGAAGTGTATATTTTTGTAAACAATGTACCAGCAAGGCAGAGGTAATAGCAAATTTAAAAAATATATTCAGGAAAGAAAAATGTCACAAAAATATACAAATATTATTTTTTCTAAATATCATTTTTAAATGAAATGAACAATAGTCTCAAACTCTAGTTTTCTAACCTTAGCTTTGTAAACAAATTTCGTAGACTTTTAATTTTGCTAATTTTCTAAACTTTGTAACCTAATTTCTTAGACTTAAATTTTGCTAATTTTCTAAACTTTGTGACCTAATTTCATAGACTTTTAATTTTACCAAATTCTAACTATGAATTCTAATAAAGATCAAACAGTCAATCTTTGAAATATCATCAGGTTGCAAAGATATAGATAGTGATTGAAATTGTTAAGTAATTGTTAAAAACCTTTTACTTTTCTATGAGAAATATTTTTAGAATGGAAATACAGGATTCGGGATACGCAGCATTTAAAGGCAATTCTTTTATACATTATTTTTTTCTAGTATTTCAGAAGTATTTTTAATCCAGAGAAATATTTTTAAATTGGTACAAAGCTGTTTATATAGTTAGTATAAACAAGGATAAACATTACTATCAGATAGCCCGATTTTCATGCCAACGTCAAGATTACAATGTAACCGAACATACAGAGCGTCCCATATCATATTAGATTATCAACAATTTTTAACGCCAAAATACGCACATAATACGCGAAAAATCTAGCATTTTCTGTCAACAAAATTTTCTATTAGCCTTATTAAATTTTTTTAAATGATTCATTCTTCTTAAATTTTCTGATTTGTCCCCAAAATCGTAATTTAGACCCATTGACGCGGTCTAATTTGATGTGGGACACCCTGTATTTATCATGGCAAAATATATTTGTTCATGATCAGGTTCTAGTGACAAATATATGACCAGCCACCATCTAGAGGAACTGAACTTAAAACCTGGATTAAATAAAGGTAAGCCTAACTTGTTGATTTCCTAAAAATCCCTCCCCCCCCCCCCGTCTCTTTCCAATTTCACTTTCGTTCTTTCAATTATCAATATAATTTTTCATGCAGATATGTGAAGTCTATTGCATGTCTCATCTCTTACTAATCTCCAAGAAAATCCATTGACTCGTTAAAAAAGGCAAATCTGATTTTCTAAAAATTTCAGGAAAGTTTGTTGCTCCTCAACTTGGTGTTGTAATTCCTTTCAATGTGTTCTTATATGAGGAAAATGATAAAATCGTGTTCACAGACATAGATGGAACCATTACACAGAGTGATATTAAAGTAAGAATTTTAAATAATTGTTCACAAATTATGATATAATTGCATATGATAAACCAATAGACCAACTAAAACATGTATTGAGCAAAAGAAGTTTAAATTGGGGCGAGAAGATCTCAAAACTAAAAAAAAGGATATAAAAACATTTTTTATTCAAAAAACGTGATTTTTAACCTGGTTAACAATATTCAACATATGATTTTCGAAGAAAAGAAGAAGTGTGAATTGATGATGGACTGGGGTTCATTAGTGCGTGGACCCCTGTATCCTTAACACTATACTGTATGTACATAAAACAATGCACACTGTACAGTGTACACAATCCATTAACACATTGATTTGTTGATAAGGGACATGTAATGCCTCATTTTGGACTGACTGCTGAGCATCCAGCAGTAGTTGAACTGTTTTCAAGAATAAAGGAACAAGGATACCATGTCATATACCTCACATCTAGGTATCTATATAGTATATATATAAGAAAATAATTATTCAAAACATGTTTTGAAGTTTTATTGTATTGTATATATATATAGAGAGAGATTAATAATCCCTGTTCATAATTTAATTGGTTCGTTTGATGAACCACGGGAATATTTTTAACTTGGCTTAAAATTGCTATGTTTAGTGGTTGGACTTTGAAAAAATCTAGTTCCCAGGCAAGGCTGTGAAGCTGGCATTAAAATAAAAGAAGAAATTTTAAACAAATTTCTAATGGTCATTTGTTTAAAATAATTCATTTTCAGTCCAATTTGGATTATCCTAAAAGCTACCTTTATGAGCCTAGAAAAATAGAAAAATTATGTAAATTCTTGTTCTTATATTTTTTAACCAGAATTTATATTTATAGATCAATTAGTCAAGATGCTGAGACTAAAGAATATCTGTTTGAAATGCTACAGAATTTATATTTATAGATCAATTAGTAAAGATGCTGAGATTAAAGAATATCTGTTTGAAATGCTACAGAATTTATATTTATAGATCTATTAGTCAAGATGCTGAGACTAAAGAATATCTGTTTGAAATGCTACTGAATTTATATTTATAGATCAATTAGTCAAGATGCTGAGATTAAAGAATATCTGTTTGAAATGCTACAGAATTTATATGTATAGATCAATTAGTCAAGATGCTGAGACTAGAATATCTGTTTGAAATGCTACAGAATGATCAATTAGTCAAGATGCTGAGACTAGAATATCTGTTTGAAATGCTACAGAATTTATATTTATAGATCAATTAGTCAAGATGCTGAGACTAAAGAATATCTGTTTGAAATGCTACAGAATTTAAATGGATTCTCTCTGCCC
This sequence comes from Eurytemora carolleeae, assembly GCF_000591075.1. NCBI lineage: Eukaryota > Metazoa > Arthropoda > Copepoda > Calanoida > Temoridae > Eurytemora > Eurytemora carolleeae. The sequence continues at coordinate 20,561 of NW_019396766.1, read as the reverse complement.
TTAGGTAATCAACCCTTCTAACAGAATCAAATCTTTGAAAATATTTTTTTACAATAAAAACCCTCTAATAATGGATAATGTTACGACATGCATGGTTGTATGTAGGTTCCAAAAAATGTTGAGCCAAACCTTTGAAGAAATTCTGAATCCATGCACGGAAGGCATTCTTAAGATTACTTAAATTCACATTAGTATGTTCCGCAACATTCTGACTATATGAAGAAAGGGTTCAGTACTAAAGGACCCAAAAAACTGAAAAAATAAGACGACTTCTAAATTCAAGATTTTTTTAAATAGTCCAATAAACATATAGCCCAGTAATCGTTCAGTGCATGCAGTAAATAGACCCACTTTGTTTAAGCTGTTATCCTAGCAACATATTAAACTTTTTGCTTCATAACAACATCAAACAATAATGCTTGATTGAAAGTACTGTAGACGTAATTTCAAGTGACCCTTCATTTCAAGAAGCATGCCCATTGCCCAACTCACAACTGTACCCTTGAAACCTTTATCTGATCAATAATGTGGAAGATAAATCTTTTTTAACTGAAAAGTGTGTGATTCTGTTTATTTCTCCATGATTTTCCTGCAGGAGAAATACGCAAGTTACTTTGCAGAGAATTAAAAATAACCGGGTTTAAAAAGGATTAACATGGATGATGGATATCTTATTCATACTATTGTACAAACAGTGTAAATCGGGTATTGCCAGATTTACGTTGAGCTGAGAGTCACTTAATATTACCCTTTAAGTCCCTTTAGGTGTCGTCTTTCTTTTCCACAGTTTTTATTTTCTAGATGATAATCTTGAATTCAACCATTCAGGTCCTGTTCTTTTTTCTGCAAACAGTTTTCTTGCAAGTTTACATACAGAGGTAAATATAAACTTTCTAGATTAATACTTAATATTTATACAGTGGGACCCATAACACTGTGGAATAGGAAGACGACTGTAAAATGAAATAATTAAATGAACACATAACAGTATACTGTGTACTTGCAGCCAATAGGTTGGTTAAACACAAGATTGATTAAATGACGTACTCTTCCTATTCCACAGTTGTATGGGTCCTACTGTACAGATTATATAATAAAAATATTCTTCTTAAAATATGGAGATTAATTGCTTACTGTATTCACTAGCATCTACACTAGCACTGAGAACAGATTTGTTTTGCTAACAAACTAAATTACAGATTTGTAAAAATAGTAGTTGAACAGACGCGGCATTCCTGCCCAGGCCCTGTCCATAAATTTAGCCATATTTTTTATTGTTTACAATATTTCACAGAAAAATGTAAACAAATCCTTCTCCTTAGTTTTACTCTCATTGGACCTAGTATCTTGTAATCATATACGAATGGAACAAATCCAATTTATCCATGGTAAATATTAGAATCTTAAATTACGTTTCTTATCAGTTGAAACATAATAATAAAAAGTTTTCAAGGTCGTGCTACAGAACCCGGATCAACAAAAAACAAAGGTAAAATCGAAAATAACCGTAAAATTTCATTTGTAGAATTTTTAATAAAATTATTTTAATTAACATATAAATTTAGGATATTTTTCAGACCATCTTGGATGTTTGGAGAACTTTTAACACCGAATCTAAGACTAATATAATGGATACCGTGGTTTCAGCTTACGGTAACAAGGTAAAATATAAGAATGAACATTCTCCTGAAACCCCTCCCCCCATTCAAGTGCGAGAAAGAAACGTTAAAGGATGTGGATTTAAAACAAGAATTTCTAATTAAATTAGGATTCTGATGAGAAGGCATACAGCAATGCTGGTATTAGTCCTGACAACATCTACATAGTCGACACAGACGGACATTTAGGTAATCTTTTATATTAATTATCATTAGTGCTTAACATTATTTAATGATTCACTTTCTCTCACCCCCCCCCCTCCACACACACACACCTAACTGCTAAATTCTCTTAAAATTTCATTTCTTACAGATATGTTTATAAAATTTTTTTAAGCTAATTTGGGTAGTAACAATCTGTGTGTAAAAAAAATGCCACTTACAAAACTAATAAATTTTCTTACTTTTGGCCATTTTAAAATTTTCTTGAGCTCATTTTAATAAATTGAATTATGTTTAGTTAATATTGAAACTGGTGAAATATCATCCTATGCTGAACAGTCCTCGAGGATTCAGATAATTTATCCAACAGTGTAAAATAAACATTGAACAAATTGTCTACGAATTGTTTAATGAATTGTTCACTTTTTCTTTTCCTAATAAAAAATATTTTTATCCCAATTTTCTTACTCCTGATATAAAACTATTTTCGTCAAGGATTAAAATACTAATATTGTTTTTTTTTAAATGAATTTTTTTTAATGGATAAGATAATTCATTTCTTTATCTATAAAATATCGCTCACCATTCCTTTAGCGGTTCTGTTCTTTTCCTTTTCTTTTTCTTTCATATCTTTAAATATTTTAAAAACGAAAATTGAAAAACAGATTCTGTTCACGATAAAATTTAACTGAAGTAAGAAAGCAAACTCTATTCTCTCCTAGGTGATGTAACCCTTGTATTATCCTAAACTAGACCAGCTGTCTTCTGTATACTAGCTTATTTTCACATTTTGTAAAGTATACGCTTCCCTCAAGGTCACAGGTGTACATTATAATGACTAACTTCAAGTTGTAAACTGACAAAATAATATAATTTATAGATTAAATTCGTGATAACATTTTCAATTCTAGATAGATTTAACGTGCAAATGAAAATGGCAGTTTCAACAATTAGAAAACAGTACTTTAACAATATCAACAATTTCTTTAACTGATTGCAAGGGTTGAAGAAGGCAAGGAGGGGGGGGCGTGTTATGTAAAATTATTTGTTTCCCAATCATATGAATCACAACAAAAATCATAATCATGTTAATCCTAGCAAAAAAGGAGAGTTAAAAATGTACTTACCATTCCTCTAGACTTCATCTTGTCTCGTGAAGACATTAGTTTTTATCCACAAATATAGAATTCAAATATCACTGTTTCACATTTACTCTTCAACAGGTCAGATTCACATTTTCTCACATTTTACTGAAATAAACAAATGATTGGGTATTTTATGCATATAAGGGTTATGTTCATACATTGTGACTAGGTAATTAAATTATAAGTAAAATGTTGTTCACAATTTTCATGTAAATACTAACCATGATTCAAAAAGAGGGATTGTAATGCTGAACAATTACAATTAAAGTGCTACATTTTACATAAATTAAGTGACTATACTACTGAACAATTTAAATTTGTGACTATACTACTGAACAATTTAAATTATTGACTATGCTACTGAACAACTGCGGGACTATAATAGTAAAAAATTTAATTTAGTGACTATTCAGAACAATATAATGAAGTAACAATTCTTCAGAACAATACAATGTGACTATTCTTCTGAACAATACAATGAAGTAACTATTCTTCTAAATAATACAATGAAGTGACTATTCTTCTGAACAATACAATGAAGTAACTATTCTTTTAAATAATACAATGCGACTATTTTTCAGAATAATACAATGAAGAAACTATTCTTCAGAATAATACAATGTGACTATTCTTCTGAACAATACAATGAAGTAACTATTCTTCCGAATAATACAATGTGACTATTCTTCAGAACAATACAATGAAGTAACTATTCTTCAGAACAATACAATGAAGTAACAATTTCTCTGAATAATACAATGTGACTATTCTTAAGAACAATACAATAAAGTAACTATTCTTCTCAATAATACAATGTGACTATTCTTCAGAACAATATAATGAAGTAACTATTCTTCTGAATAATACAATGTGACTATTCTTCCAAACAATACAATAAAGTAACTATTCTTCTGAATAATACAGTGTGACTCTTCTTCTGAACAATACAATAAAGTGACTATTCTTTTGAATATTACAATAAAGTAATTATTCTTGTGAATAATAAAATAAAGTAACTATTCTTGTGAAATTACATCTCAGTGACTATAGCTCAAACCAATTCAAAAATTGCGACTTTTTACTACTGAACAACTTAAAATAGATACTTTAATATTTAACATTCAAATTAGTGACTGTACTTAACAATTTAAATTTAATAAAACAAAAGTATTAAGAATTCTGAGAAAAATAATAACAATTATTTTGATTAGGCCTTTAAACGCAAATCTAAATCTAGGCAACCAAACGTATTGAATAAAATTTTAGCAGTTCTGGTTTATTCTTGCAAAATCAGATCGCATATTATTTTTTAGGAACAAGATAAAAATGTTTTTAGATAGAAAAAGGAAAACGAAAATTTAGGTCTCAAATCAAATTTAAAGCGTTTCACAAGAAAACTTTGGACTAGCAAGGATTAACTCAGACTAAAAATATTAAGCTCAGATTAGGATTCGTTGAATAACAACTTTAACAAATAATTAAATAGTTCTGTTTGCTTAGAATAATAAATTAAGCATGTCAATTTGAGAAAATAATATTTGATGCATCGGGGTATTTTCCTCAATTTTTATTGCACATTTTTAATGCTCTTTGGTAATGAAAACGTTGCAATTTATAAGATCTGTCTAAAGCATGTTGTACAATGTAGAATGCAGTGGTGTAGTGTACAAAATATGCACATTAAGTATTTTCGCAGTGTACACTAGACTTTATGTTTATTGCAAATTTATGGTTTATTTTCTACGCCAACTATGTGGGTTCAGCCCGTAACAGCTAAAAAATAAATTTAACGATTATCAAATTCATAAATTCGCGTACATAAACACTACCTTGGTAATGACAATCTATGAATGAATTATCCAGTGCTTAGGATACGGATCCGTTGGATCCGTGAGATTTTGGATTCCTGGATCCGGATCCGCAAAAATGTGGAGGGATCCGGATACAAGAGGTAAAATAGCAACCAAAAACTGCCAAAAAAAAACTTTTTTACTCCTAAAACCCAAAACCTGAACTTTTGAAAAAAAAGAGATAATAAAAATTTCCTCATTTCTGAATGGTTCATGAAGTTTTAGGATAAAAATAAGCGAAAAAAATAAAACAAAAATTAAAAAATTATTTTTTGTTAAAAATTAAGTAAATCTAAAAACATTGACCTGAATCCGGATCAAAATCCATTTTTTGTCCAGTGCGGATCCAGGATCCGGATCCGCATCAAAATTTAATGGATCCTAAGCACTGATATTATCTAATTTTTGTAAAAGAAAATGTCTTTTATTTGAAAAGAGCTGGTTTTATTATAGACTTGCATAAATACGTTTTTAGATTAGCGGGATTCAATGTTAACTGTTAATATATCTAGATGTGGAAGGTTTGTCCAGGTTTATGAGTCTTATTCCCCATCTTCTCCAGGAACATTAGTTTCCTCACATCTCCTAAATATGATCTAGAGTTCAGAGGTCGTAAATTTTGTATGGAGTGTCGATAATCTGAAACGCTTGATCTCGATATCCAGTGTGGGCATTGGGCACTTTTAAATTTGTAGATAAATCCCTTGATTAAAGTTAATACTGTAGGATATGAACACCAGGAGATAATAAAGAGGAATTTTGAGAATCGTTTTTTTTTAATTATTAAATAACGACGACAAAAAATGTAAAAAAAAACTACGGTAAATTAATTATATGTTTAGGAACATATTTCTCAAAATAAATTTGTCAATAATTCAATGTTAGAATCAATTATTTCTTTTTTCATCATTTTATTGAATTTTTTAACCTTTACGAATTTGTTCACAGACTTCTTGAATTCTTCAAATGTCGTCTTTTCAATAAAAATTCCAGAAAATCTGCAGAAAATGTTTGTGAACAATGAGAGATTACAGAAACTAATAACTGATTAAGATTACTCATTTTCGATGATAAGAGTTAATTTTTATTTTCTCAACCTGTTCCTAAACAACTAATTAATTTACTGTAGAATTTTTGATGCATGTATTGTTGTCGTTATTTAATAATTTTTAAAAAATCGATTCTCAAAACGTAACCACCCAAACGGATGATTTTGAAAGTCGACTTTGCGCTTAAACTCAGTAATTAAACATAATTAAAACGTTATGTATGTCGCAAATGAATCCAAAAAAAATGACTCCACAATACTACATTCTCAGTTCAACTACTTCCGTAGATTGCCGGTCACTCCCTTTAAGAGGAAAATTTATCTAGGGTTAAGTACTAAAAATAGGAAACAAATGAGAAAGGTGTAATAATAATAATAATAATAATAATAATAATCGGGAAAGAAAACATGGTAAGAAAACATGGTAAGCAAGGTGATCGTATTCTAATAATTTAAAAACTAAGACTAAACACCATGAGAGAAAGTTTGGTCGCAGTATCAGAATAAATAAACAACTTCTTTAGTCTCTACCCACTCGATCCCCCCCCCCCCCCCCCCCCCCATCCTCCATATAAAACAGAACCCACTCCCTCAGCACCTGTTATCTGAATCCTATTGGAGAGGTATGCCTGCAGGGGAGGAAGACTTCCCTAAAATAATTAGTTTCAAAAAGTAAGTTTTAAAAAACATTTTTTTCTAATTTCATGATCTAGTCTTAACTGATAAGGTATGCAATAGATACCAAGATTTAGAGGCGAAATCAATCAATTAATCGATCAACCAATTTATTACCTTAAGAATACCAGCTAGATCAGAACTAGTCAGTGTTAAACAAACATCACTCTCAACTTCTTTATCTAAAATAGATTTATCGTGTTGTGATTTCACTATTTCTAGTTTTATACCAAGTTTTTTTTTTTGGTTTCAATGATATAGAATACTTTTGAGGTGAAACAAAAGTATTTGAGACTTAACAAGTTAAAGTATCTTTTTATCTTTTTTCCCCCATCAACAAGTATAAATATTAAATAAAAATGTTTGTATGAGTTAATTATCATTCATAACTATAAACTTAAAGAAAACTGCGATATTTCTTGATAGTTTGTCAGTTTTTTGTTTTGTCAAACCCAATTATTCATTTTAGTACAGGACTCTTCTTCATACACCCTTGATACAACATATAGTAAATACAATCCCAGTACCGAAATTTCTAAACCATATAAATGTCAAAAGCAACATACTAGTTGAGTAAGAAAACTTAATAGTAATTACCTACGACGCAACAAGTTTTAGAAGTGTCTGTAATACTCATCAATAATTTAGTTCCAACATCTGAACAGTAAAAATATTTAAATTTGAACAGCAAAGCAACAACTTCCTATAAAACAAAACTCACATAAATGAAATGAGATATGAAACAAATGCGTTTTGATCTAAACCGTTGCTGGTTAGAATTCTAATGTCCTGGCAGTTAATGAATTCTCCTTAAGACAAGCTTTGTTTGAACCAATCAAATTGCTGAACTGAGTTTTGAAGTCAAGACTGGAGAGAAGATATGGGTTCAAAAGTGTAATTTCTATGAAAAAAAATGTATGTCTAACTTTTAAAGAAATCACGCATATGTTGTAACTTGATTGGTTAAAACAAGAGATGATTTTTGAGGAAATAAATAAATTTCTAAATATTTTAAATTTCTTAATTCTGTTCCTGAGAGAATCAGAGTGTAAGTTCCGATATTTTCCGCCTCGATTTTCTCAGTTTCTAGAATATTCTGCAGACAAACCGACCAGCTGGTCTTCCCCTAAACATGTGGAATATTCTAGATCAATTGACGTATAGAGCAGATGAGATATAGAGCAAACGTCGTGATCTATGAGCTAAGTAGCAAATGGTTAATAGAGCAAATGGAACTAGAGCAAATGGCCATAGAGCAAATGGAATTAGAGCAGATGTCGTAGCGCCAACATGTATAATATTCTAGACCAACTGTTCTTCCTCTAAACATATAGAATATGCTAGACCAGCTGTTCTTCCTCTAAACATATAGAATATTCTAGACCAGCTGTTCCTAAACCTGAAGAATATTCTAGACCAACTGTTCTTCCTCAAAACATATAGAATATTCTAGAACAGCTGTTCTTCCTCTAAACATATGGAATATTCTAGACCAGCTGTTCTTCCTCAAACATATAGAATTTTCTAGAACAGCTATTTTTTCTCTTAAACATTTAGCGCATTCTAGACCAGCTGTTCTTCTCCTAAACATATAAAATAATCTAGACCAGCTGTTCTTCTTCTAAACGTTTAGAATATTCTAAACCAGTTGTTCTTCTCCTAAACATATAGAATATTCTAGACCAGCTGTTCTTTCTCTTAAACATTAGAATATTCTAGACCAGCTGTTCTTTTCCTAAACATATAGCATATTCTAGACCAGCTGTTCTTATCCTAAACATATAAAATATTCTAGACCAGCTGTTCTTCCTCTAAACATACTAAACCAGCTGTTCTTCCCGTAAACATACAGAATATTCTAGACCAGCTGTTCTTTCTCTTAAACATTTAGAATTTTCTATACCAGCTGTTCTTCCTCTAAAAAAATAGCCCCGCAGACCAGCTGTTCCTTTCCTAGGAACATACATACAAAATGCTCGTAACCAATTTTCAGTCTCTCCTGTATTCAGATTGAGTTTATGTTCTCCGTGTACCTGTTCAGCTTCTTCTATTGAATCCTGGATATCTATGAGGTTCCCCGTCTCCTCCTCCTCCTCCTCCATGGAGTAGATGTACTTTGCAAATGCTGCTGGGGAGAGGGTCTAAAAATACTTTTTTCAAATAAGAAACTACGTAAAGGTTTTGATTTAAATACTAAAAGATAAATTGAGAGAAATCTTGCTTATTATTGAAAGATTTCACATGATGGAAAAAAATTATTTCTTGCTTTATTTCTAATGAACGGAGTCAGTCAATCCTACCTTTTAACAAGATCTTTTAAATTCGCAATGTACATCCACATTCTTTACAATCTACGTACAGTGTTCAGGGAAAGCAAGGAAACAAAGAATTTTCTTAATAAAGGGACTGTAAACGCAATTTTAAGTGACGCCCATGCAAGGATGGTAATGCCCGATTCACAATAATCTTATCAAAAATGGAAAAGATATTGTAGTATTTCTAAGGAAGATTTTCGGAAAAAAACTATCGTTGTTTAACCCGATCTACTCGTTTTGAACTTTTAGAAAACGAATAACATCGCTTTTGAAAACGATCGTTTTTATAAACACGATAAGCAACCGTTTTTTATACGATTGTTACTAAAAAAATTTCATTGATAAATTTGTTTTTCGACATATATGAAGACGATTATGAATAATGTCTTGCATGCAATTTTATCGAAGGTTGTCTTACATGCAGGTAAATGTTGTGGTGGAGCTATAAGTTCTATTACACAACTATACAATGATAAGTACTGATGCCCTTCAGGTGGATTTCCTCTCTCCTCCTCTCTTCGTTAACGATCGTTAATGAAACAACGAACTTTTTAAAAACGATCGTTTCGTTTTTCATTTTTTCGTCGTCATTTTCATAACGAAACGATCGTTTAAAAAAAATAAAAAGATCCATCTCTATGCGCAAGTCACTTTTGTAGAGAAAACAGTACTAAAACTAATCAGTTTACAAAATTATAAACATTGATATTTAATTCACACTTGATCAGACAAAGCTTTGAAGGGTACCTTTGTGAGTCGGACATTGCAATCTTTGCCCCGAGGATTACTTGGAATTACGCTTACAGTCCCTTTTAAGAATTTATAAATATTCCTACCTGTGTTGTATGACCTAGACTGGCTAGTAGAGGTGGAATACCTCCCTCCTTTACAGGAGATTTCAATACTTTTACATCGGAGAGAACAACAGCTCTGAAATAATAATTTTAAAAAATGTTCTGTATGTTCTGAAACAATTTTTAGGTTGGAAAAAATCGTATCTTTGGTATTTTTGAACTTTGAACTTGGCATTCTGGGGGAGCAACATAGACAAAGATAGACACCAACAAACTCATCTCAAGAAACCTGGATTCCAAGACGAAGTGGGATTTTTATAGAACGCATACAGAGGGGTCTTTAGGGGTTTGTTTTGAACTTCGATTTTGGCATATATTTAGATCATTTATTTTGCAGGCGTAAACATCAATAATAAATGATCTGAGAGATATAGATAAATACGTTTCGCCTAAAATGTAAGCAAAAAATAAGAAAGTAAAAAAAGGAAGCAATGGAAAAATAACTTGTTTTTTTAAGAATACATTCACAATCAATCCCAATTTTTCTAAAATTGTACAGTTTTGCCCAGCTTGCATGCTGTACTCAGTACACTGAACCTCTATCAATATCTACTCTGTGGGGAGTTCTGAGTTTGAAAAGAAAGGTAGGGGAAAACATGCCTGATTAAAACCAGTTCTGAAGAAAAAATCTAAATATTAAAATTTTATTTTTTTGTCTATACAAAATACCTTATGTCCAAACCCCATTTTCTAACTTGTCCATTAATCTCCTTCTTCACATCCTGAAATCAATTTAAACTTTTATATCCAAAAAAGTGACTTCTATTAATTATTTAATAGCAAAGAAGAAATTTTTTAAAAATAATTTTTTTAAATATATAAGTCCTACCAGTGAAGCGCTTTGCTTGTCTTTCACCAGCTGATCAATATTCTTCTTAATAATCAGCCTGAGTAGAATAGTTCTAGCTAGAGATCTAATCATTTCCTAAACATCAATATTCTAAAATAATCAGCTTGAGTAGAATAGTTCTAGCTAGAGATCTGATTATTTCCTAAACATTATTAATCTTTGTAAAGATTATTAAGCAACAATAAAATTATGAATATATAGACCATACTCGGGAAGATTCACAGTGCTTAAGAGACATGTCATTTTATTGCGGATCCGGATCCTGGATCCGCCCTGATAAAAAATTATCAGTATCCAAGTCATGTTCTGTTAAGATTTACTGATTTTTTCAACAAAAGAAGAATTTTTAAATAATTTTTCTTTCTTTTTTCCTTATTAATGTTAAAAGTTGATGGACCATTCAGAGTTTATGAAAATTTTAATAATCTCTTTTTTCAGGTTTGGGTTTTGAGAGCAAAAAGTGTTTTCACAGTTTTTAGTTAATATCTTGCCCTTTGGATCCTAAGCACCGATACAAAGGGACCCATTGTATTTTTGTTTACTAATAAAGCATACTGCAGTTATCGTAAGAAACATAGAAACAAAACTCTGCCCGAGTATCACCGAGTTTGTTTACACTTTTCTGAAACCTAATATATGTGGGTTCCTGGTGTATCTTCCTTCAGTATTACTATCAACACTGCTTCAGAGCTAAATATTATGGATCTAGCGGATTTGAAATGGATCTAAGTGAAAATATCAACCAAAATATCCCCTTAAAGTACCTGATGGTCGGCAACCTCACGAACAAGTGCTACACAGTCAACAACCGCGTAGTGAACCTCAGCTCCTGACGTAAAAATTAATTAAATAACTTGAATAAAAAATAAACATTTGATAAATATTTGCAAAAGAAGATATTTTAAAACGCAAATAATGCCAACATTTATTTAGAGATTCGCCAAACCAGCGCTAAGAATTAGTGAGTTTTATTATTTACCTATCTCGATAATTCCTCCATCATGAGTGATCAATTGTTGGGGAGGAACACTGTATTTTAATAGTAAATCCATCAATCAAATTCTTTCGTTTTAATGGTTCTAGCACTAACTCATGAGTTTAATTGATGTAGTACAAATTCAACGAAAAAAAATCTTTATCTTAAGAACTGTTAAATTTTTCAATTAAGATGAAAAGAAAGACAAACTGAAAGCCCGGCGTTGCCCGTGGGAAAATATATATCAGTTGAAACGCAACAATCTTCTTATAACATTTTATTCATAAACAAATTGTTTCATGCTTTTATGCAATCATCAGTATATATATATTTAAAAGAAAAAAAATTAGACTTTGTCACCCCTAGGCTACCCATGAGTAGTGTCCATAATAAATTTCAGACATTCGGTCCAGCCGTTGGGCCGGCTAAAGGGAAGATATATATGAATGTCTTGTTTTAATATACTGATTGATGGTATTTATTGATAATTTTCCTGAAAGCTGAGTTTGCGACGTAAACAGTCTGGGTTCTATCAATCCAAGGAAATACAAGCACTCTCCCTAAACAAACATTCAATAAATTTTGTAGTTGTACGAGCTGAGACACTTTTATGGTCTCGTATGATGTATATAATAAGATTTTGAATAAGTTTAAACGTATGTCAAGTGTTCAATGTTCAAACTTATCCTCCAGTTCTTAAAAAAAAAAACAAGGAAAGTTTGGGTGAGTTGAGGTTTTATCAGAGGGTGAAGGAGGAGGACCCAGAGGATACGATATTAATAATTATATGAAGTGGAGGCCGAAGGGGGAAAGGTAAAGTGTTTTTGAAGAGGGGTGGGGGATGTACAGTAATGGTTAAGCTAGGAGTGAACGTATTGGAATAGGGGTAGAGTAGAGTTTGTTCATTCATATTTTCTTGATTTCCCTTTGCCCGGAGCCCCCAACCCCTAAAAAAATGCTTGTTGCTTGACTCTTTTTTTCAGAAAATTAGTGTTTTTAAGCGGGGGGCTCCAGTACGTCTTTTTAAAATATTTTTTCTGATTTCTCAAATTTTTTAAGCATGCGACTTTTAAAAGTTATTTCGGACAATACATAAAAAATGTACGTATAGACATATATTTCAAGTATAAGACTAACAAAATATGCAGCATTGTAATTTGTAATGGTCGGGTGTCCAAATAAACATAAGGGTTTAGGATGTTCCATAATTAACATTATTGATTTACTCGGTATTTTTCCCCGTCCTGAGCAAAAAAATGTAAATCTGAAAAATTTGACGGATCACGAAAATACAAATTTTAAGGCCGTGAACATCCAAAAAATAACGTTTTTTTTATATAATTTTCGTTAATTTGAAAAAATTTCTTAGGTCAAGAACCTTCTGTAAAATTTCAATTTAAAAAAAATTCCTCCTTTTTAACTGTTCTTAGTTATTGTAAAGATACGAGTATACTCAAAAAACACTTTGATGAATTAAATACTTTTTGCAGTCCAATGAAAGGCCTGATGAATGAAATATGTTTAGAACAGGCCTGGCCGGCTGTGTCGATATCAAACAATTGAGCGGATTAAAAAGTTTCCACGGTGGATAATTCAGATCAGATCTGGATTAAGGGTATCCAATTCTAAAGTTTTCAGCTCAGTTTAAATAGACCATTTTCACTTGAATTGTCCTTTGCTAACTTCTAGTAAAAATATTTGCTTCGTAACAACATCAAAACGCTTAAATATTGCTATAATGTCGTCTTTCTACTCCATTGTTTTCTTGTTATCACTGTATACATTTTCAGCACCTTCAAAACTAACTGAGATACTGCATGAAATTTGTCCAGATTCCAAATTATTAAATCAACAAAATTCTTTAGATGTATCTTCGTCAATTTTATAAAGATACAATTAGAACTCTTAGAACACAAGAGATCGAGTTAATTAACTTGGTGTACTGTCAAGTTAAAGCCCTCCTCCCTTGTCTTACCCTTTAGTTTTTAAAAGTCAGCCTTATTTCAAATGAACTGAAGTTTACAGTAAGAAGGAAAACCATATTTTGGAACGCCTAAAAAGGCTTATATGCAGAGACGTATACAAGGGGGAGGGTTATGGGGCTCAGCCCCTTTTATCAGTGAAATATTATGGTTTCCATGGTTTTTTTTAAGGCCAAAAAGGGTGCTGACTTCTTTTTTTATTAAATATTACTTCCATTAAATATTGATGGCGCTGCAATTTTTATTTATTTTTATCCTTATATAGATTATGTTCAGTTGCATCAACTTTCAGTTTTTTAATTTTTCATCATCTTTTGTTTTCCTTTCAAAATTTTGTAACTTAACCGAAAACATATCATAAATTCAACCAAACCAAAATTGTGAGAATCAATTGTCATATACAGGGTGTCCCACGAAAATGACAGTTGGTTTATAGTTTAGAATGTCTTCTTAATAATTTGTTAAGTTGTTTGATACCAAAGACAATAATAAAAATATAATGTGGGAGTCATGTTATAGTAAAACAGATTTCAAAGTAAAATATATTTAAGCAAAAGAAATAAACTGCAAAAAATCTAATGCAGTATATGGAAGACGACATTCATAACTATTTATCAACTGTCATGTTTCCTGGGATACCCTGTATATAAAATAAGATATACATTATTATGCAATATACATTTTTGAATGTGTCGTATATCACATTTATTGAATACACGTGCAGGGTTCATGAAGAGGAACATATCGTTTACGTCCAAAATGTTTAAAATTTTATATTTTTGAGTTTAACTTCTGAGCAGTGACTTAAAGGCCGTTTGTAAGACTGTAAATATTGATTACCTAGACTTCGTATACTTACAGAGTACAGACTTATATGGTTAAATCCATGACTCGACTAAACCATGGTATTTTTAGTATAGTTTCATCAGTTTAATAGGAGCCCAATGGGGAATGACAAACTTAAATTGTAACAGTTGACCTTCTTTAAAGAGATTATAATCTAAAGTGTACAACTTACAAGTTGCATTTAAAAAGTTGCCTTCAATTGAGTTTAATTAAAATTGAGCACGAGCAGTAAGAAAAATACCACCCAGCATTTAGTGGTAAATAAAACCGCTTGTTCAAAAATCATTTAGAAATTTACCATTTCTACAAATTTTAATATGTTGATTTTAAATAAAAAGTTCTGTTTTCTGTATTCACAAATCTGTACGTTTATACATCTCTTGTAAGATCTTAGCATCTCTAGAACTGCAGAAATTTAAAAGTATAATTAAAACTAGATTGCATCTCTATAGAACTGCAGAAATTTAAAAGTATAAAAAACTAGATTGCATCTGTAATTATTGATGATAAAGATATAATTTGACTTGAATCTGGGAACTAATTAGCCTGTGTACCTATCATCAATTATCGAGATTCAAGGCTAAACAACCCTGGGTAAAAGATAGTAGAAACATCTAAAACTTCTAGAACCAGCTAGAAGAAAAGATGCACCTTTGTCTCAAGAAAGTTCTAGAATAAATTATCGAGCAGCGCCAAAAAACAAGCGCAACAGCTTCGAGAATGTTCTAGAACAATCTATCATGGTTTACTATAAAAAGCCAAGACAGACCCTGACTCGGGTTAGTTAGTTGGAATTTGAATCCTAGATTTTTCCTCTCAGATCTGTATTTATCGTAAAATGACCCGGTGATTTTGAAGTGTATCTTTGAAGAAACAAATTGGAAAATCTAGGTAATAAATCATTTTATTTGTAACTATTTGTTTTGTCAATATCCGTAATTCTCGTTTATCTATTCACCCTAAACTGATTCATAGAGGTTGAAATCCAATAGTATTAAGTAAAGATAGATATATATATAATTCATAAAAATCAGATTGTTCATACTTTTATTCAAATATTGTTATATATTAAATTCTATATTAGTCATTATATTATCTTTTTAACTAATCATTTATATGATTAATATTGTCAAAATTTTTCCCTTGGACTGAAATACATAGCTAAACGAAAATCTCAGTGTTAATAATATATATGAAGTAGTTAAGAAGGATTGGAATACTCCTAAAACGGAGAGGAACAATCTCGGAGTAGGATTAAAGTTACACATTTAAAAGTTCAAACCTTAAGGACTAAACAATTGAATAGTATATACTTGAGAACAAAAAGTGAAATATAGAAATTTGGTTCATAACAAAGAAACATTAAAACTTATTCAGAAATACTTTGTCCACCATTAAAAGCGTGGCAACATTTAATGCAGGGCTTATTGATTAAACTATTAAACAGAAATTCGAATATCTTAAGGCCTAAAAACTGTTAGAGGTTTAACCTTTGAATCCTGCATTGTTTGTTTTTGGGCGAGCCAAAGCTACTGGAATCTTCTTTGTAAAATCTTTTATTTAAAAAATCATCAGAAACTACTTGAGTTATTGTCGTACTTCGTTTATTTATCTTAAACCTTAAAAATAGTCAAATTGCGATTCATATCAGCAATTTTATAAAAGGTTGCTTATCACAAGAATAGGTATCACTTTTATACATCTTTATGGAACTGAGGAAATTTAAAAGTATAAAAAACTAGATTGCATCTCTATGGAACTGAAGAAATTTAAAAGTTTAAAAACTAGATTGCATCTCTATAGAACTGCAGAAATTTAAAAGCATAAAAAACTAGATTGCATCTCTATAAAACTGAAGAAATTTAAAAGTATAAAAAACTAGATTGCATCTCTTTAGAACTGAAGAAATTTAAAAGTTTAAAAAACTAGATTGCATCTCTTTAGAACTGAAGAAATTTAAAAGTTTAAAAAACTAGATTGCATCTCTATAGAACTTCAGAAATTTAAAAGTATAAAAAACTAGATTGCATCTCTATAGAACTGCAGAAATTTAAAAGTATAAAAGACTAGATTGCATCTTTATAGAACTGAAGAAATTTAAAAGTATAAAAAACTAGATTGCATCTCTATAGAACTGAAGAAATTTAAAAGTATAAAAGACTATATTGCATCTCTATAGAATTGCAAAAATTTAAAAGTTTAATAAAAGTAGATTGCAGCTCTATAGAACTGAAGAAATTTAAAAGTTTAAAAAACTAGATTCCATCTCTATGATGAGTTTCAAAACAATCAACAATATTTGTATAATTTATGATTTTTGAGCCTTTTTTTTCTCTAAACTAAAGATTTTTTTTTTATAAAATCAGACTATAAAAAAAAATTTTACAAGATTCATTAAAATAATTTTTAGAGGAGGATTGATTTTGTAAGAAGGGAAAATTGTTAATTCACAGAGATCCAAACTTTTAAAGGTTGCAAGCTCTCGAGCAAAACTCTATGAGAATTTTGCCAATTACTTCTCAAAACTAAAGCTAAAAACAAGTGCATTTATAGTTCTATAATTAAAATATCAATGGTCTGCAAAAATTAGAAGTTATAAGTAGAGTCAAATAAAGGGCCAAGGCTCTGCGACACTTTAAAATCGACTCAGTCTTGAAAATTGTTGCAAATTTCTTAACTGTCTTGATCTAAATGTATTTGTTGACCATAAATCTATCTCCTAACCCCACTCTCACGTCATGTCGTCTTTACCAGCCCAAACCCAAACCAAACCATTTCGCCTACTCTACCTCTCTACTCAGTCAAGGAAAAATCGAAACACTGAAATGTTTTACTAAGTGAAAGATCAAACCCATAAATAACTTTGCAATCAATAGTCAATTCCACTTTAAAAAACCGGGTTTATATTTCAGAAGTTTTTACAAATGTTTTGAACTATTCCATCAAACCCTCAAAGCCTTAATCACTTCATTTTACTCCGACATGGAAAACTAGTTAAACTATTACATATTTTATCTTATTAGCATTGTCATTTAATTTATTAACATTGTCATTTAATTTTAGTAACATTGTCATTTTATTTTAGTAACATTGTTTCGGCCCAGAAAGTGTCTTAACCTAACCTAACCCTGGATAATGCTAAATAAATACTAATTTTGTCATGTACAAAATTGATAGGAGGGGGGGGGGCGGGGGGGGGTCCAAAAATCGTTCTCTAGGAATATACCAAGGTTTTAATATACGACGATACGTATCTGAAAAAAGTGGAACAAAATCGGTTTGTGATCTATCTGTATCAATATGCGCAACTTTGAATAAATGCCGCGAATGCGATATTTCAGTTTTCAATTTTGTTTACTTACACAAACAGGGATAAATAAAAACCCAAACGTTTTTTACAGCTTTAATTTTAATATAGCTAATGAAACTTCAGTAAAAGATGTTATTGATTCAAAAATATTTTTGTCGTCTTAGAATTTTTCTCAATTTGTTGTTAAAAATTTGAAATAGTGGTCCATAATAAAACGTTATGATACTAATACAAGGTGTCCCACGAAACATGACATTTAATAAATAGCTATTTTTAGTTAAACAAATCTTTTGCTTAATTATATTTTACTTTGAAATCAATTTTGATATAACATGACTCCCATCTAATATTTTTATTGATCTTATTCTTTGGTATCACACAACTTAACAAATTAGGGAATTGAAGACATTCTAAACTATTCACCAACTGTCATGTTTCGTGGGACACCCTGTAGTTCGCTACAAAGTCCAGGGACGTACTGGTGGGGGGGGGGGTAATTGAATAATGTTTACAATATACCTGGACCTCTGCTCCCAATTAAAGCTCCGAGCCTGAAATAACAAGAGGTAAATAAACACTGAACATATACAGAGTGAAACAACGCCATTAAATAGAGATTATCCGAAATGATAAGTAAAAATAAAGATAAAAAATTAAAACATTAAACTGATGAGAAAGCTTAATGTTTTACCCATTTTACCAAAACATGGCAAATTTTAATCAAAACTATCCCCCCCCCAAAAAAGAAAAACAGAAATCAATAATCAATCAATCAATAATCAATAATGAATATCCTCAATTCCCAACCACAAAAATAACATCTTTTTCAAATGAAGTTTAAATTTAAAGAAAAGAATCACAATTTCCTAAACATGCATATTGGAGGGATATATTTTAAAAAGAAACAAGGTGAGGGTAAAAAATAATATTGAAGAAAATACAGATTAATATATTTGTTTAATTCGCAAAATATTTAAAAATTAACTCAAGCTTTTCTCTGTTTGTTTCATTAATTAAATAAATTCAACACATGTGTTAACAAGACTCACGAGTGTCCGCTAAATAGGAGAACTTAATGTTGATTATTTTAACAGATTCCCAACTGTAATGAAACTAATCCCTTTTATATCAATAATCTTATCATATCATGAGATCAAGTTCTCACAATCATTTAAGAAATAAAATTATTCTTTACATACAAAGTAATTTAGAGAGCAAAATATCACATAAAAAAATTGAAAGAAAATTAAACAAACAAAATCACAACAAACGTGGAAATCGAGATAAAAAAGATCCAACTATTTTGCAAGTGCAATCAGGATCTGGAATATTTGTACTCACTGGGTCCGAATTCTCAAAAACTCGCGGACCCACAGATCCGAAATCAAGTGGACTTAAAACTATGACGCAGTCAAGTGGAAGTGTCAAAAATATGGAAGTAAGAGATAAAAAAAACATTAAAATTTTAAAACTGTGCATATTATGTTCATGAATTAACAACGGGTCCGTTTAGTACAAGACAGATCAAGAATCTGAATAAAAATAAGTACTGAATTTTACAGCCGTAATGTGAAATAACAAATATAAAATTAGTAAACTGAAAAAGAGACAAAAACCGGTTGATTGTGTACTGACCTGAAAATTATAATCCGTTCCGTATCATTTATTTTCTTTATGCAGAACCAGTAGGTTAAAGGGAACAAACAAATGAAAACTAAAATAAATTAGTAATTGATAATTTTATTAAACACATCGAATCCTAGCTTTTTTAAGCTTACCATCCTTAAAACCTTCAAAATATTTTAATCCCCACAAAAGTTGAACTATAAATGAATAAGAATACCATCTCTCCCGACATGGGCCTATGCATTAGCTCCCTTTCCCCCCACATTCTGACCCCCCATATTCACCTGTATACGAGCAAAGTGTGAGTAGATGTGAGACAAGTTTAAGAATAATCCCCTGCTCGACTATCCTCTCCTCCCTCTCTGGCAACTTTA
Organism: Eurytemora carolleeae; assembly: GCF_000591075.1. Classification (NCBI taxonomy): domain Eukaryota; kingdom Metazoa; phylum Arthropoda; class Copepoda; order Calanoida; family Temoridae; genus Eurytemora; species Eurytemora carolleeae. The sequence continues at coordinate 890 of NW_019396766.1, read as the reverse complement.
TCCGTCCTACTCCTGGTCCTTTACGAAGTACCACCTCCTCCTCTCCAACCTGCCCCTCAAGATCTCGCTCACCTACACCAGAATCAAAATAAAGATGTATCAACAATTAATACTTACCCTTTAAATAGTGTCAGGGACGAAAAGCAGCTTGCTAATTTTGACATCGTCATTCATTTCCAATTATTACAGACCGGGTCTGTCCTAGTATACGATTTTTAGACCCTTGGGCCCTCATACCAATTTTCCACATGACCTTAATTTTATATTATTTAAAATTTATTTTTACTATTTTAGGGTTAAGGTTGGCTTGAAAATTTCTAGGCCTAGCGCTACAGCTAAGACATGCTAGCAGGGGGATGGCGGCGGGCGCTGCGGATAGGACAGGGTGCAGGGAACTGCGGCCAAATGTTCAAGTTTTTTGTCACATGAGCTCCATGTACAAAATTGAAAGGAAGGGGGAGGGGGTTTCAAAAATCGTTCTACGGGCAATTACCTACAGACCACTAAAAATCCAGGGCAAAGGTGGGATTAATAACAAGATGGCGGCGACCGTCCTACTCCAACTAGCATGGAAAAAGTTATAAACTTTAAAGTTTGTTCTTTAATAATTGCATCCACAAAACCCACCCATTTAACACAATATCTCAATAAAACCTCTTATTCATAACACAGCCATGCCAGGAATGTTGGATCTGTCCTAGAGTACGATTTTTGGCCGCCCCCTCCCCACCTCCTTTCAATTTTGTACATGACCACTTGTTTTTCAGCAATATTATTAATCTTTAATTTTTGATTTTGAAGGGTTTTTTTAGGTTACGACAATGTCTAGGCCGAGCGGTGCGGCTAGGGGGCCGAGCGCTGCGGCTAGGGGCCGAGCGCTGCGGCTAGGA